>NW_020839879.1:0-4548 GCF_003676395.1 Aethalodelphis obliquidens | reverse complement strand
AAAAAAAAAACCATGGACGGATAGAACCCTAGGACAAATGGTGGAAGCAAGACTATACAGACAAGATCTCACACAGAAGCATACACATACACATTCACAAAAAGAGGAATAGGGAAAAAAATCATAGATCTTGCTCCTAAAGTCCACTTCCTTAATTTGGGATGATTGGTTGTCTATTCATGTATTCCACAGATGCAGGGTACATCAAGTTGATTGTGGCGCTTTAATCCGCTGCTTCTGAGGCTGCTGGGAGAGATTTCCCTTTCTCTTCTTTGTTCTCACAGCTCCCAGGGGCTCAGCTTTGGATTTGGCCCTGCCTCTGCGTGTAGGTCGCTGGAGGGCGTCTGTTTTTTGCTCAGACAGGACGGGGTTAAAGGAGCCGCTGATTCGGGGGCTCTGGTGCACTCAGGCCGGCGGGGAGGGAGGGGCACGGAGTGCGGGGCGGGCCTGCGGCGGCAAAGTCCGGCGTGACTTTGCACCAGCCTGAGGTCCGCCGTACGTTCTCCCGGGGAAGTTGTCCCTGGATCCCGGGACCCTGGCAGTGGCGGGCTGCACAGGCTCCGCGGAAGAGGGGTGTGGAGAGTGACCTATGCTCGCACACAGGCCCCTTGGCGGCAGCAGCAGCCTTAGCGTCTCCCGCCCGTCTCTGGGGTTCGCGCTTTTAGCCGCGGCTCGTGCCCGTCTCTGGAGTTCCTTTAAGCAGCGTTCTTAAACCCCTCTCCTCACGCACCAGGAAACAAAGAGGGAAGAAAAAGTCTCTTGCCTCTTCGGCAGGTGCAGACTTTTTCCCGGACTCCCTCCCGGCTAGCCGTGGCGCACTAACCCCCTTCAGGCTGTGTTCAAGCTGCCAACCCCAGTCCTCTCCCTGCACTCCGACCGAAGCCGTGCCTCAGCTCCCAGCCCCGCCCGCCCCGGCGGGGGAGCAGACAAGCCTCTCGGGCTGGTGAGTGCCGGTCGGCACCGATCCTCTGTGCGGGAATCTCCCCGCTTTGCCCTCCGCACCCCTGTGGCTGCGCTCTCCTCCGCGGCTTCGAAGCTCCCCCCCTCCGCCACCCGCAGTCTCCGCCTGCGAAGGGGCTTCCTAGTGTGTGGAAACTTTTCCTCCTTCACAGCTCCCTCCCACTGGTGCAGGTGCCATCCCTATTCTTTTGTCTCTGTTTTTTCTTTTTTTTTTTCTTTTGCCCTACCCAGGTACATGGGGGAGTTTCTTGCCTTTTGGGAGGTCTGAGGTCTTCTGCCAGCCTTCAGTAGGTGTTTTGTAGGAGTTGTTCCACGTGTAGACGTATTTCTGGTGTATCTGTGGGGAGGAAGGTGATCTCCGCGTCTCACTCTTCCGCCATCATCAAGGTCCCCCTATGTCTGCATCTTTATTCCTGTCCTGCCCCTAGGTTCTTCAGAACCTTTTTTTTTTTAGATTCCATATATATGTATGTGTTAGCATACAATATTTGTTTTTCTCTTTCTGACTTACTTCACTCTGTATGACAGACTCTAGGTCCATCCAACTCACTACAAATAACTCAATTTCATTTTTTTTATGGCTGAGTAATATTCCATTGTATATATGTGCCACATCTTCTTTATCCATTCATCTGTCGATGGACACTTAGGTTGCTTCCCTGTCCTGGCTATTGTAAATAGTGCTGCAGTGAACATTGTGGTACATGACTCTTTTTGAATTATGGTTTTCTCTGGGTATATGCCAGTAGTGGGATTGATCGGTCGTATGGTAGTTCTATTTTTAGTTTTTTAAGGAATCTCCATACTGTTCTCCGTAGTGGCTGTATCAGTTTACATTCCCACCAACAGTGCAAAAGGTTCCCTTTTCACCACACCGTCTCCAGCATTTATTGTTTGTAGATTTTTAGATAATGGCCATTCTGACTGGTGTGAGATGATATCTCATTGTAGTTTTCATTTGCATTTCTCTAATGATTAGTGATGTTGCGCATCCTTTCATGTGCTTCTTGGTGATCTGTATATCTTCTTTGGAGAAATGTCTATTTAGGTCTTCTGCCCATTTTTGGATTGGGTTTGTTTTTCTGATATTGAGCTGCAAGAGCTGCTTGTATATTTTGGAGGTTAATCCATTGTCAGCTGCTTCATTTGCAAGTATTTTCTCCCATTCTGAGGGTTGTCTTTTCATCTTGTTTATGGTTTCCTTTGCTGTGCAGAAGCTTTTAGTTTCATTAGGTCCCATTTGTTTATTTTTATTTCCATTTCTCTAGGAGGTGGGTCAAAAAGGATCTTGCTGTGATTTATGTCATAGAGTGTTCTGCCTGTGTTTTCCTCTAAGAGTTTTATAGTGTCTGGCCTTATATTTAGGTCTTAAATCCATTTTGAGTTTATTTATGTGTATAGTGTTAAGGAGTGTTCTAATTTCATTCTTTTACATGTGGCTGTCCAGTTTTCCCAGCACCACTTATTGAAGAGGCTGTCTTTTCTCCATTGTATATTCTTGCCTCCTTTATCAAAGATAAGGTGACCATATGTGTGTGAGTTTATCTCTGGGCTTTCTACCCTGTTCCATTGATCTATATTTCTTTTTTGTGTCAGTACCATACTGTCTGAATTACTGTAGCCTTGTAGTATAGTCTGAAGTCAGGGAGCCAGATTCCTCCAGCTCCATTTTTCTTTCTCAAGATTGATTTGGCTATTCGGGGTCTTTTGTGTTTCCATACAAACTGTGAAATTTTTTGTTCTAGTTCTGTGAAAAATGCCATTGGTAGCTTGATAGGGATTGCATTGAATCTGTAGATTGCTTTGGGTAGTATACTCATTTTCACAATGTTGATTCTTCCAACCCAAGAACATGGTGTACCTCTCCATCTGATTGAATCCTCTTTAATTTCTTTCATCAGTGTCTTATAGTTTTCTGTATAGCCGTCTTTTGTTTCCTTAGGTAGGTTTTATTCCAAGGTATTCTGTTCTTTTTGTTGCAATGGTAAATGGGAGTGTTTCCTTAATTCCTCTTTCAGATTTTTCATCCTTAGTGTATAGGAATGCAAGAGATTGCTGAGCATTAATTTTGTATCCTGCTACTTTACCAAATTCATTGATTAGCTCTAGTAGTTTTCTGGTGGCATCTTTAGGATTCTCGATGTATAGTATCATGTCATCTGCAAACAGTGACAGTTTTCCTTCTTCTTTTCCGATTTGGATGCCTTTTCTTTTTCTTCTCTGATTGCTGTGACTAAAACTTCCAAAACTGTGTTGAATAACAGTGGTGAGAGTGGGCAACCTTGTCTTGTTCCTGATCTTAGAGGAAATGGGTTCTCTTTTTCACCACTGAGAATGATGTTGGCTGTGGGTTTGTCATATATGGCCTTTATTATGTTGAGGTAAGTTCCCTCTGTCCCTACTTTCTGGAGAGTTTTTATCATAAATGGGTATTGAATTTTGTCAAAAGCTTTTTCTGCATCTGTTGAGATTATCATATGGTTTTTATCCTTCAGTTTATTTATATGGTGTATCACATTGATTGATTTGCATATATTGAAGAATCCTTGCATTCCTGGGATAAATCCCACTTGATCATGGTGTGTGATCCTTTTAATGTGCTGTTGGATTCTGTTTCCCAATATTTTGTTGAGGATTTTTGCATCTATGTTCATCAGTGATATTGGCCTGTAGTTTTCTTTCTTTGTGACATCTTTGTCTGGTTTTGCTATCAGGGTGATGGTGGCCGCATAGAAGGAGTTTGGGAGTCTTCCTCCCTCTGCTATATTTTGGAAGAATTTGAGAAGGATAGGTGTTAGCTCTTCTCTAAATGTTTGATAGAATTCACCTGTGAAGCCATGTAGTCCTGGGCTTTTGTTTGTTGGAAGATTTGTAATCACAGTTTCAATTTCAGTGCTTGTGATTGGTCTGTTTATATTTTCTGTTTCTTCCTGATTCAGTCTCAGAAGGTTGTGCTTTTCTAAGAATTTGTCCATTTCTTCCAGGTTGTCCATTTTATTGGCATGTAGTTGCTTGTAGTAATGTCACATGATCCTATGTATTTCTGCAGTGTCAGTTGTTACTTCTTCTATTTCATTTCTAATTCTATTGATTTGAGTCCTCTCCCCTTTTTTCTTGATGAGTCTGGCTAATGGTTTATCAATTTTGTTTATCTTCTCAGAGAACCAGCTTTTAGTTTTATTGATCTTTGCTATCATTTCCTTCATTTCTTTTTTTTTAACATCTTTATTGGGGTATAATTGCTTTACAATGGTGTGTTAGTTTCTGCTTTATAACAAAGTGAATCAGTTATACATATACATATGTTCCCATATGTCTTCCCTCTTGCGTCTCTCTCCCTCCCACCCTCCCTATCCCACCCCTCCAGGTTGTCACAAAGCACCGAGCCAATATCCCTGTGCCATGCGGCTGCTTCCCACTAGCTATCTACCTTACTACATTTGTTAGTGTGTATATGTCCATGACTCTCTCTCGCCCTGTCACAGCTCACCCTTCCCCCTCCCCATATCGTCAAGTCTGTTCTCTAGTAGGTCTGCATGTTTATTCCTGTCTTACCCCTAGGTTCTTCATGACATTTTTTTCCCCCTT
>NW_020839878.1:0-4552 GCF_003676395.1 Aethalodelphis obliquidens | reverse complement strand
TTCATAAAAATTTTCTCTGAAAATATCGAACTCTCTGCGGGCTGGTTCTGGCCCAGAGCACAAAGTGCCGCATCCTGACCTTTGCCCTGAATTCCTTTCAGGGTGTCCTGTAAGTCAGCGATTGTGGTGGATGATGACTTCATTCTTGTGGAACTGAATCGTGGGCAACTTTCTTTATGTTACAATCCCCTCTCTTTTGGTCTTAATTTTGACCAAGGTTTAGGAGGCATTTCAGGACCAATTTATCCCACGGCGCTAGGAATACTCATTCCCAGTTCAGGTGAGGATTTCATTGATAGGCCACTCAATGTGCTGTTACTGGACTAGGCCCTGTTAACAGTAGCCCAAAGCCACTGGGTTGCCTGTCCTACTAGTCTCTTATGGTCCAGGAAATGGTTCCCTCTTGTAGAGTCTTCCCATATCTAGAGTTATACTATTACAATCACTGATCTTATAGAACTATGTATTTGACAGTTGTTTTAGGCACTGTCCTGTGCCTGCCCGCCCTTCCTGGGAAGGACCTGCTCGTGATTTTCTGAGCTGAGATTCTGACTCTCTTCTGCTTTACACACAAGTTATTTCTATATGGCTTTAAGATATACTGAATTTTGCAGGAAAAGAACAACCATGTGATTCTAGGAAAGCTTGTTCTCACAGTTATTCAGAACTTTACCAAGAATTCTTTGACATTTTGGAAAATCAAATCTCCTGGTAAAGTGGCTCAGAGTTTCTGAATTGTCAGTAAATGCACTAGGATTGCTGTCACCAAAGTAATTCGAATTCTATACAACAATGCCTATTTGTCCTCATTTAAAAACATTAAGTATAAAGTTTGAATCGAGTTGAATATTACCTGCCTTTTCTTAAATCTAAATTGAAGAAAAATTTAAGCAAACATCTGATTACTTAGTGTAGTTGAAACCAAGCATTCACCTATTAAGTTATGTATTATTTCAATAAAATGTATTTATCTTTAATTCTCTCTATTGTAACTAGAGATGCATACACACATATACATAATTATACTTAAATTATATGTGTAGAGAGATTATCTTTGCCTCTGATTTCAGAAAGCGAGGGGAGCGTTACAAAGTACTTGATATAAAAGGGGTGAGGGTCTGATGGGCTGACAGAACACCCATGCATAGCATTTCATTCCTACTAAGGTGCTAGAATCTAAAAGACAGGCAATAAAAAGGGAAGAAATTGGAACATTCAAACAGCGCTAGTGGGAATGTGAAATGGTGCCACCATTTTGGAAGGCAGTCTGGCAGTTCCTCAAAATGTCAAACATGGAGTCGCTACAAGGCCCAGCAATCCCACTCCTATGTATAAACCCAAGAGAAAGGAAACCACACGCCCACACAAACACTTGTACATGCATGTTCATAGCAGCATGAATCACAACAGCCAAAATGTGGAAACCACCCAAATGACCATCAACAGGTAAACAGAACAGATACACACAATGTGCTCCATCCACACAATAGAATATTACTCAGCCATGAAAAGGAGTGAAGCACTGACACTCGTTACAGTGCTGACAAAACTCGAGAACACAATGCTCAGTGAGAGAAGCCAGACACAGAAGACACTGTCTTAGTCGGCTTGGGCTGCCATAAGAAACTACCAGGCTGGGGTATCCAACAGAATTGTATTTCCTACAGTTCTGGAGGACAGAAGTCAGAGATCAGGATGCCACTACGGTCAGGTTCTGGTGAGGCTCTCTTCTTGGTTATACATGGCATCTTCTCCCTGTGTCCTCACATGGAGAAGATGTGAGGGAGCTCTCTGACGTCTCTTTTATAAGGACACTAATCCCATAATAGGGGCTCCACCCTCATGACCTAATCACTTCCCAAAAGCACAACCTCCTAATACCATCACCTTGGGGGTAAGGATTTCAACGTGTGAATTTTGGAGGGACAGAAACATTCAGCCAACAACAACCACAGACTATGATTCCATTTATATGAAATGTCCATTAGAGGCAAAGCCACAGAGACAGGAGGGGGTTAGTGGTGCCAAGGGCTAGGGGAGGGGGGAGGGGTCTCCTTTTGGGGGGACGAGAATGTTTTACAACCAGATGGAGGTGGTGCTGTCTCAACATTGGGAATGTGATCAATACCACTGAGTTGTTCAAGTTAATGGTAAATGGTGAATTTTATGTTACATATATTTTAATCACAACTGAAAAAAAAATTCGTCACATCAAGAACTTGACACCTCAGGGAATTTCCATTTCTGCCAAGAGAAGCTGTCTGCTTTCCCAGGTGATTCCTGGGACCCCAGGTGACCTCGTGGGGGCTGTGGAGTGTAAATGATGGTATGAACAACCCCACACAGGGACAGTCCAGAGGCAGACCCAGAGCTTGTTCCAAACAGCACAGGACAGAATCCATTTGGATTTGTCATTGCACTGTGAACAGCCCCATGGGGCCGGTGGCCGGGCACTGCCTGACTGCAGCCCTGGACACCGAGGCCGTGGCCCAATCTCCCTTGCCCCAAGGCTGGGACCTGCCAGGTGAAGCCAACGGCGCTGCACTCAGTCTTCCGGAGCTGCAGGAGCACGGGCCCAGCCACAGAGTAAGGCCGGAGCACTTCCAGCTACCTGAACACCTGCATGTTAGAGACAGGATTTTCCCGTAACGCAAGGGGGACCTGAAAGTGTGTTTTCTCAGGTAAACTGATAACACCGCCCTCTCCATGTGTGGACGCCGCCTTTACGGCAGCAGAGTTGAACCCTCACCCCTCCCCCACCAGAACTGACCTCCAAGGCCTCCTGGGGGTCCTCCCCAAACCCGGAGGATGTCCTACCTGAGGCTCCTGACACAATATACTCCTACTCAGGACAGCCTGCAGAGGTCACGCAGAGGTCGGGCCCCATGCAGCAGGACATGACTCTGGACACAGGTGTGTCCACCCTGCACAGAGGGGTCCCTACGAACAAGTGTCAGGTCACTTCTGAGGGCCATGCCCCTGTCCCACTCGAGGTGCAAGGCCCACCCCACTGCCGGCCCACGTTCCTTTCTCTGGGGCACCTGCGGGACTCAAGCCCGCAACTTCCCCAGCCCTGCCTCCCTGCCATGTAAGGCTGTCAGCATAACTGATGCCATCCTGGGCTCATCCTTCCGCTGACCTTACCCAGGACTGTACTGTGTGGTCAGTCACTTCTCTGTCCTCAAGCCTTTTGTAGTTAATAGAGGCTGTTTAGTAATTATCAGGACCAGGTGGCCTGTATGCTTTGTTAGTCCCCAAACAAGGAAGACCTTCACTGATGTGCCCCCGGTGCCCATGAGGCCAGTTACCCATTCATGAACCTTGACTTAGGAATGTGTGTTCTGTTTCCAAGCACACCCCGCCCGCAAGTTAACCATAACTTTTCCCGGTGGCCCCTTGGCCATGCAGAGCGCGGCGGCACATGCTTCTGGTCATTGTTCACCACATCCCAACCCCACCCTGTGAGTAAACTACCCAATAATAAACTGATCCGTTAATTACCTGGAGCTTCCTGCCTCGGTTTTCAGTCTGACGATGCCCTGTCAGTTCGGTGGGCACTTCTCGTTCCCTCCATCCGCTAACACCTCACTTACTACTGTGGGTTCAGTAGTGTCCCCCCCCCCAATTTATATCCGTTCTGACCCCAGAATCAGGCCTTATTTCTGAAACAGGGTCTCTGCAGATGTGGTTAAGATGAGGTCATGCTGGATTAGGGAGAGCCCTAAATCCAGCAGGTGGTGTCCTTATAAGAAGAGGGAAATCTGGACACAGACAGAGGAGAAGTCACGTGACGATAGAGGCAGAGGTGGAGGTGATGCAGCCCCAAGTCCAGGAGCACCAAGGATTTCTGGAAACCAGAGAAGCCGGGAGAGGCCAGGGCATATTCCCTGAAGTTCCAGCAGGAATCAACCGCACCTTCATTGTGTATTTCCAGCGTCCACAGCTGCGAGAGGGAAATCTCTGCTGTTGTGACCCCCCCGGCTTGTGGCATGTTGTCACGGTCGCCCCAGGACCCCCACACCTGCCAGATGATGAGACACGAGGCATCGGAGGAAAGAGCCCCTTGGTATCTGGACGAGCATCTCTACACATACGTCTGGGTGCTGAAGATGGAGGACACGCAGCCGCCTCCCCACCCGAGCTGGGCGTCAGGCTGCCTTGCTGTCCCGCTCGCTCCTGTCGTATGTCCAGTGGATGACCCGCCTCTGTTGATGCGGGCGCCCCACCGCTGTCCTGCGACCTCCTCACGCACATCCCACCCACAGGTCGTGCTCCGGCCCTGGCTGCTCAGCAGCCTCAGCTTGGCTGCAGTGACGGGTCAGGGGACCCGCTGGTCCCGCCCAGCCCAGGAGTGGTGCCCGAAGAAGGAGGCCCGGGGCAGCTGCCCTCTGTCCTGGACCAGGTGAGGCCTGGAGCAGGCACCTCGAGCTCCTCAGGGCCCTGATGCAGCCCCACGTGCCAACAGCCCACACACTCCCCGGCAGGCTGGAGGCTCCGTGTCCCCAGGCAAAAGGCACTACTCGAAGGCGGCCCTGGGGTGTGTCTTCAAACC
>NW_020839877.1:0-4553 GCF_003676395.1 Aethalodelphis obliquidens | reverse complement strand
CATGTTCCTGGATTGGAAGAATCAACATTGTGAAAATGACTCTACTATGCAAAGGAATCTATAGATTCAATGCAATCCCTAACAAACACCACTGGCATTTTTTACAGAACTAGAACAAAAAATTTCACCATTTGTATGGAAACACAAAAGACCCCAAATATCTAAAGCAACCTTGAGAACAACAAATGGGGCTGGAGGAATCAGGCTCCCTGACTTCAGACTATACTACAAAGCTACAGTAATCACGACAGTATGGTACTGGCACAAAAAACAGAAATATAGATCAATGGAACAGGATAGAAAGCCCAGAGATAAACACACGCACATATGGTCACCTTATCTTTGATAAAGGAGGCAACAGTATACAGTGGAGAAAAGACAGCCTCTCAATAAGTGGTGCTGGGAAAACTGGACAGCTACATGTAAAAGTATGCGATTAGAATAGTTCCTAACATCATACACAAAAATAAGCTCAAAACAGATTAAAGACCTAAATGTAAGTACAGAAACTATCAAACTCTTAGACGAAACATAGGCAGAATACTCTATGACATAAACCACAGCAAGATCCTTTTTGACCCACCTCCTAGAGAAAGGGAAATAAAAATAAACAAATGGGACCTAATGAAACTTAAAAGCTTTTGCACAGCAAAGGAAACCATAAACAAGACCAAAAGACAACCCTCAGAATGGGAGAAAATATTTGCAAATGAAGTAACTGACAAAGGATTAATCTCAGAAATTTACAAGCAGCTCATGCAGCTCAATAACAGTAAAACAAACAACCCAATCCAAAAATGGGCAGAAGACCGAAATAGGCATTTCTCAAAAGAAAATATACAGATTGCCAACAAGCACATGAAAGAAAACTCATCATTAATCATTAGAGTAATGCAAATCAAAACTACAATCAGATATCATTTCACACCAGTCAGAATGGGCATCATCAAAAAATGTAGAAACAATAAATGCTGGAGAAGCTGTGGAGAAAACGGAACACTCTTGCACTGCTGGTGGGAATGTGAATTGGTACAGCCACTATGGAGAGCAGTTTGGAGGTTCCTTAGAAAACTACAAATAGAACTGTCGTATGACCCAGCAATCCCACTACTGGGCATATACGCTGAGAAAACCATAATTCAAAAAGAGTCATGTACCAAAATGCTCACTGCAGCTCTATTTACAATAGTCAGGAGATGGAAGCAACCTAAGTGTCCATCATCGGATGAATGGATACAGAAGACGTGGCACATATATACAATGGAATATTACTCAGCCATAAAAAGAAACGAAATTGAGTTATTTGTAGTGAGGTGGATGGACCTGCAGTCTGTAATGCAGAATGAAGTAAGTCTGAAAGAGAAAGACTAATACCATATGCTAACACATATATATGGAATCTAAGAAAAAAAACATATCATGAAGAACCTAGGGGTAAGACGGGAATAAAGACACAGACTTACTAGAGGATGGACTTGAGCATATGGGGAGGGGGGAGGGTAAGCTGTGACAAATTGAGAGAGTGTCATGGAAATATATACACTACCAAACGTAAAATAGATAGCTAATGGGAAGCAGCGGAATAGCATATGGAGTTCAGCTCGGTCCTTTGTGAACACCTAGAGGGGTGATATAAGGAGGGTGGGACGGAGAGAGACGTAGGAGGGAGGAGATATATGAACATGTGTATATGTATAACTGAGTTACATTGTTATAAAGCAGAAAGCAACACACCATTGTAAAGCAATTATACTCCAATAAAGATGTAAAATAAAACAAAAGGTAATGAGGGCTTCCCTGGTGGCGCAGTGGTTGAGAGTCCGCCTGCCGATGCAGGGGATACAGGTTCGTGCCCCTGTCCGGGAGGATCCCACATGCCGCAGAGCGGCTGGGCCCGTGAGGCATGGCCGCTGAGCCTGCGCGTCCGGAGCCTGTGCTCCGCAACGGGAAAGGCCACAACACTGAGAGGCCTGCGTACCAAAAAAATAAATAAAATATAAGGTAATGAGAAGCTACAGATGTAGAAAACAAACTTATGATTACCAGGCAGGAAGGGGGAGGGAGAGGGGGATAAATCGAGAGATTGTGATTGACATATACGCACTACTATATATAAAATAGATAACTAATAACGACCTACTTTATAGCACAAGGAACGCTACTTAGTACTCTATAATGGCCTATATTGGAAAAGAATCTAAAAGAGGATGAATATATGAATATGTATAACTGATTCAAATTGCTGTATACCTGAAACTGACACAACATTGTAAATCAACTGTATTCCAATATAATTTTTACTTTAAGAAATGACAAAAAAAAGGTGTGGAATCCAGCAGGAACCACCTCACACCAAAAGGTCCTCATCACAATGGGGATGAGGATCCAAGCAGGAACCAGCTCACACATAAGGCCCCACATAGAGGAGTTGAGGAAAATGGCAGAAGCGTAAGATGCGGAGATCACCTTCCTCCCCATAGATACATCCGAAATACATCTACTTGTGGAACTGCTCCTACAGAACACCCCCTGAACACTGGCAGAAGACCTCAGACCTCCCAATAGGCAAGAAATTCCCCACGTACCTGGGTAGGGCAAAAGTAAAAAGAATAAACAGAGACAAAAGAATAGGGCCAGGACCTGCACCAGTGGGAGGGAGCTGTGAAGGA
Source organism: Aethalodelphis obliquidens (assembly GCF_003676395.1). Classification (NCBI taxonomy): domain Eukaryota; kingdom Metazoa; phylum Chordata; class Mammalia; order Artiodactyla; family Delphinidae; genus Aethalodelphis; species Aethalodelphis obliquidens. Next base: position 1,884 of record NW_020839877.1, on the reverse strand, counting down.
GGAAAGCTTTCCACACACTAGGAAGCTCCTTCGTGGGTGGAGACTGCGGGTGGCAGAGGAGAGCACAGCAACAGGGATGCGGAGGGCAAAGCGGGCAGATTCCCGCACAGAGAATCAGTGCCGACCGGCACTCACCGGCCCGAGAAGCTTGTCTGTTCACCCAACGGGGTGGACGGGGGCTGGGATCTGAAGCTGGGGCTTCGGTCGGATCGGATCGCAGGGAGAGGACGGGCGGTGTGAATATAGCCTGAAGGGGTTAGTGCACCAGGCTACCAGGGATGGAGTCCGGGGAAACCTCTGGAGATGGCAAAGAGACAAGAGACGTTTTCTTACCTCTTTGTTTCCTGATATGCGAGATGCGCGAGGAGAGGGGATTAAGAGCGCTGCTTAAAGGAGCTCCAGAGACAGGCGCGGGCCGCGGCTAACAGCGCAGGCCCCAGAGACGGGCATGAGACGATAAGGCTGCTGCTGCCGCCACAAAGAAGCCTGTGGGCGAGCACAGGTCACTGTCCACACCACCACTCCCAGGAGGCTTTGCAGCCTGCCACTGCCAGGGTCCCGTGATCCAGGGACAACTTCCCCAGGAGAACGCACGGCGCGCCTCAGGCTGGTGCAATGTCACACCGGCCTCTGCCGCCGCAGGCTCGCCCCGCACTCCTTGCCCATCCCTCACCCGGCCTGAGTGAGCCAGAGCGCCCGAATCAGCTGCTCCCTTAACCCCGTCATGTCTGAGCGAAGAACAGAGGCCCTTAGGTGACTTATACGCAGAGGCGGAGCCAAACCAAAGCTGAACCCAAGGAGCTGTGAGAACAAAGAAGTGAAACGGAAATTTCTCCCAGCAGACTCAGATGCAGGGGATTAAATCTCCACAATCAACTTGAGATACCCTGCATCTGTGGAATACCTGAATAGACAATGAATCATTCCAAATGGGAGAGGTGGACTTCGAGACCAAGATATATTATTTTTCCCCTTTTCCTCTTTATGTAAGTGTGTATGTTTGTGTGAGATTTTACCTGTATAACTTTGCTTTCACCATTTGTCCTAAGTTTCTGTCCCTCCGTTTTTTTTCTTTTCAAAAATTTTTTCTAAATAACTATTTTGTATTTTAATAACTTTATTTTATTTTATCTAACTTTATTTTATCCTCTATCATTCTTTCCACTTTTTCTCCCTTTTATTCAGAGCCTTGATAATGAAAGGCCCTTGGTGCTCCAGGCAGGAGTCAGTGCTGTGCCTCTGAGGTGGGAGAGCCAACTTCAGGACACTGGTCCTCAAGAGACCTCCCAGCTCTACATAATATCAAACAGCGAAAACCTCTCAGAGATCTCCATATCAACACCAAGACCCAGCTTCACTCAACGACCAGCAAGCTACAGTGCTGGACACCCTATGTCAAACAACTAGCAACACAGGAACACAACCCCACCCATTAGCAGAGAGGCTGCCTAAAATCGTAAAAAGGCCACAGACATCCCAAAACACACCACCAGACGTGGTCCTGTCCACTAGAAAGATAAGATCCAGCCTCATCCACCAGAACACAGGCACTACTCCCCTCCACCAGAAAGCCTACACAACCCACTGAACCAACTGAAGCCACTGGGGAAAGACATCAATAACAAAGGGAACTACGAACATGCAGCCTGCAAAAAGGAGACCCCAAACACAGTAAGATAAGCAAAATGAGAAGACAGAAAAACACACAGCAGATGAAGGAGCAAGGTAAAAAAACCCCAGACCTAACAAATAAAGAGGAAATAGGCAGTCTACCTGAAAAATAATTCAGAATAATGATAGTAAAGATGATCCAAAATCTTGGAAAAAGAATAGAGAAAATGCAAGAAACATTTAACAAGGACCTACAAGAACTAAAGAGGAAAC
>NW_020839876.1:0-4555 GCF_003676395.1 Aethalodelphis obliquidens | reverse complement strand
TGCTCTGAAGGGCAACAGAGAGCGCTGAAGGAGCTTCTGTGAAGGGGCAACACAGAGCGCTAAGATTTAGTGAGAGCTGCACTGAAGGGGCAACGGCGAGCGCTTAGAGTTAGAGCTGCGTTGAAGGGGCAACACAGAGCGTTGAGAGTCAGGGCTGCTGTGAAGCGGAAACAGTGGTGAGAGTTAGAGCTGTTGTGAAGGGGCAACACACAGCGCTGAGAGTTAGAGCTGCTGTGAAGGGGCAACAGAGCTCGCTGAGGTTCAGAGCTGCTGTGAAGGGGCAACTGAGAGCGCTTAGAATTAGAGCTGCTGTGAAGAAGCAAACAGAGCGCTGAGAGATAGAGGTGCTGTGGAGGGGAAACAGAGCGCGCTGAGATTCAGTCAGAGCTGCTCTGAAGGGCAACAGAGAGCGCTGATAGTTAGAGCTGCATTAAAGGGGCAACAAAGAGTGCTGTGAGTTAGAGCTGCTGTGAAGGGGCAACAGAGCTCGCTGAGGTTCAGAGCTGCTGTGAAGGGGCAACTGAGAGCGCTTAGAATTAGAGCTGCTCTGAGGAAGCAAACAGCGCTGAGAGATAGAGGTGCTGTGGAGGGGAAACAGAGAGCGCTGAGATTCAGTCAGAGCCGCTCTGAAGGGGCACCAGAGCGCTCTGAGAGTTAGAGCTGCTGTGAAGGGGCAACTGAGAGCACTGAGAGTTAAAGCCGCTGTGAAGGGGCAACAGAGAGCGTAGAGAGTCAGGGCTGCTGTGAAGCGGAAACAGAGATTGGTGAGAGTTAGAGCTGCTGTGAAGGGGAAACAGAGAGTGGTGAGAGTTACAGCTGTTGTGAAGGGGCAACACACAGCGCTGAGATTTAGAGCTGCTGTGAAGGGGCAACACAGATCGCTGAGATTTAGTCGGAGCTCCTCTGAAGGGGCAACAGAGCGCTCTGAGAGTTAGAGCTGCTGTGAAGGGGCCACAGAAAGCGCTGAGATTTAGTGCTACTCTGAAGGGCAACAGAGCGCGCTGAGAGTTAGAGCTGCTGTGAAGGGGCAACAGAGCGTGCTGAGAGAGTTTCTGTGAAGGGGCAACACAGCGCGCTGAGATTTAGTCAGAGCTGCACTGAAGGGGCAACAGCGAGCGCTGAGAGTTAGAGCTGCGTTAAAGGGGCAACAGAGCTCGCTGAGGTTTACAGCTGCTGTGAAGGGGCAACTGAGAGCGCTTAGAATTAGAGCTGCTCTCGATGAGCAAACAGAGCGGTGAGAGTTAGAGCTCCTGTGAAGGGGCAATAGAGAGCGCTGAGAGTTAATGCTGCCTTGGGGAAACAGAGAGCACTGAGATTTAGTCAGAGCTGCTCTGAAGGGCAACAGAGAGCGGTGAGAGTTAGAGCTGCGTTAAAGTGGGAACAGAGTGCTGTGAGTTATAGAGCTGCATTGAAGGGGCAACTGAGAGCGCTTAGAGTTAGAGCTGCTGTGAAGAAGCAAACAGAGCGCTGAGAGATAGAGCTGCTGTGGAGGGGAAACAGACAGCGCTGAGATTTAGTCAGAGCTACAATGAAGGGTCAACAGAGCGCTGAGAGTTATAGCTGCTATGAATGGGCAACAGTGAGCGCTGAGTTACAGCTGTGTTGATGGGCAACCCAGAGCGTTGAGAGTGAGGGCTGCTGTGAAGCGGAAACAGAGTGGTGAGAGTTAGAGCTGCTGTGAAAGGGAAACAGAATGGTGAGAGTTCCAGCTGTTGTGAAGGGGCAACACATAGCGCTGAGAGTTAGAGCTGCTGGGAAGGGGCAACACAGAGCGCTGAGATTTAGTCAGAGCTGCTCTGAAGAGGCAACAGCGAGCGCTGAGCGTTAGAGCTGCGTTGTAGGGGCAAGAGAGAGCGATGAGGTTTACAGCTGCTGTGAGGGGCAACTGAGAGCGCTTAGAATTAGAGCTGCTCTCAAGTAGCAAACAGAGCGGTTAGAGTTAGAGCTCCTCTGAAGGGGCAACAGAGCGCTCTGAGAGTTAGAGCTGCTGTGAAGGGGCCACAGAAAGCGCTGTGATTTAGTCAGTGCTACTCTGAAGCGCAACAGAGCGCGCTGAGAGTTAGAGCTGCTGTGAAGGGGCAACACAGCGCACTGAGATTTAGTGAGAGCTGCACTGAAGGGGCAACAGCGAGCGCTGAGCGTTAGAGCTGCGTTGAAGGGGCAACAGAGCTCACTGAGGTTTACAGCTGCTGTGAAGGGGCAACTGAGAGCGCTTAGAATTAGAGCTGCTCTCAAGTAGCAAACAGCGGTGAGAGTTAGAGCTCCTGTGAAGGGGCAATAGAGAGCGCTGAGAGTTAAAGCTGCCTTGGTGAAACAGTGCGCTGAGATTTAGTCAGAGCTGCTCTGAAGGGCAACAGTGTGCTGTGAGAGTTAGAGCTGCTCTGAAGGGGCAATAAAGAGTGCTGAGAAGTAGAACTGCATTGAAGTGGCAACCCAGGGCGCTGAGAGTTAGAGCTGCTGTGAAGGGGCAACGGAGAGCGCTGATTTATTGCTGTTGTGAAGGGGCAGTAAAGAGTGGTGAGCATTAGAGCTGCGTTGAAGGGGCAACACAGGGCGCTGAGAGTTAGAGCTGCTGTGAAGGGGCAACCGGGAGCGCTGAGAGTTAGTCAGACTGATGTGAAGGGTCAACAGAAAGCACGGAGAGTTAGTCAGAGCTGCTCTGAAGGGCAACACACAGCGCTGAGAGTTAGAGCTGCTGTGAAGCTCGGTGAGGTTTAGAGCTGCTGTGAAGGGGCAACTGAGAGGGCTTAGAATTAGAGCTGCTCTGAGGAAGCAAACAGCGCTGAGAGATTGAGCTGCTGTGGAGGGGAAACAGAGAGCGCTGAGATTTAGTCAGAGCTGCTCTGAAGGGCAACAGAGAGCGCTGAAGGAGCTTCTGTGAAGGGGCAACACAGAGCGCTAAGATTTAGTGAGAGCTGCACTGAAGGGGCAACGGCGAGCGCTTAGAGTTAGAGCTGCGTTGAAGGGGCAACACAGAGCGTTGAGAGTCAGGGCTGCTGTGAAGCGGAAACAGTGGTGAGAGTTAGAGCTGTTGTGAAGGGGCAACACACAGCGCTGAGAGTTAGAGCTGCTGTGAAGGGGCAACAGAGCTCGCTGAGGTTCAGAGCTGCTGTGAAGGGGCAACTGAGAGCGCTTAGAATTAGAGCTGCTGTGAAGAAGCAAACAGAGCGCTGAGAGATAGAGGTGCTGTGGAGGGGAAACAGAGCGCGCTGAGATTCAGTCAGAGCTGCTCTGAAGGGCAACAGAGAGCGCTGATAGTTAGAGCTGCATTAAAGGGGCAACAAAGAGTGCTGTGAGTTAGAGCTGCTGTGAAGGGGCAACAGAGCTCGCTGAGGTTCAGAGCTGCTGTGAAGGGGCAACTGAGAGCGCTTAGAATTAGAGCTGCTCTGAGGAAGCAAACAGCGCTGAGAGATAGAGGTGCTGTGGAGGGGAAACAGAGAGCGCTGAGATTCAGTCAGAGCCGCTCTGAAGGGGCACCAGAGCGCTCTGAGAGTTAGAGCTGCTGTGAAGGGGCAACTGAGAGCACTGAGAGTTAAAGCCGCTGTGAAGGGGCAACAGAGAGCGTAGAGAGTCAGGGCTGCTGTGAAGCGGAAACAGAGATTGGTGAGAGTTAGAGCTGCTGTGAAGGGGAAACAGAGAGTGGTGAGAGTTACAGCTGTTGTGAAGGGGCAACACACAGCGCTGAGATTTAGAGCTGCTGTGAAGGGGCAACACAGATCGCTGAGATTTAGTCGGAGCTCCTCTGAAGGGGCAACAGAGCGCTCTGAGAGTTAGAGCTGCTGTGAAGGGGCCACAGAAAGCGCTGAGATTTAGTGCTACTCTGAAGGGCAACAGAGCGCGCTGAGAGTTAGAGCTGCTGTGAAGGGGCAACAGAGCGTGCTGAGAGAGTTTCTGTGAAGGGGCAACACAGCGCGCTGAGATTTAGTCAGAGCTGCACTGAAGGGGCAACAGCGAGCGCTGAGAGTTAGAGCTGCGTTAAAGGGGCAACAGAGCTCGCTGAGGTTTACAGCTGCTGTGAAGGGGCAACTGAGAGCGCTTAGAATTAGAGCTGCTCTCGATGAGCAAACAGAGCGGTGAGAGTTAGAGCTCCTGTGAAGGGGCAATAGAGAGCGCTGAGAGTTAATGCTGCCTTGGGGAAACAGAGAGCACTGAGATTTAGTCAGAGCTGCTCTGAAGGGCAACAGAGAGCGGTGAGAGTTAGAGCTGCGTTAAAGTGGGAACAGAGTGCTGTGAGTTATAGAGCTGCATTGAAGGGGCAACTGAGAGCGCTTAGAGTTAGAGCTGCTGTGAAGAAGCAAACAGAGCGCTGAGAGATAGAGCTGCTGTGGAGGGGAAACAGACAGCGCTGAGATTTAGTCAGAGCTACAATGAAGGGTCAACAGAGCGCTGAGAGTTATAGCTGCTATGAATGGGCAACAGTGAGCGCTGAGTTACAGCTGTGTTGATGGGCAACCCAGAGCGTTGAGAGTGAGGGCTGCTGTGAAGCGGAAACAGAGTGGTGAGAGTTAGAGCTGCTGTGAAAGGGAAACAGAATGGTGAGAGTTCCAGCTGTTGT
>NW_020839875.1:0-4556 GCF_003676395.1 Aethalodelphis obliquidens | reverse complement strand
TCTAGAAACAATAAATGCTGGAGAGGGTGTGGAGAAAAGGGAACACTCTTGCACTGCTGGTGGGAATGTGAATTGGTACAGCCACTATGGAGAACAGTATGGAGGTTCCTTAAAAAACTACAAATAGAACTACCAGACGACTCAGCAATCCCACTACTGGCCATATACCCTGAGAAAACCGTAATTCAAAAAGAGTCATGTACCACAATGTTCATTTCAGCTCTATTTACAATAGCCAGGAAATGGAAACAGCCTAAGTGTCCATCATTGGATGAATGGATAAAGAAGATGTGGCACATATATACAATGGAATATTACTCAGCCATAGAAAGAAACGAAACTGAGTTATTTGTAGTGAGGTGGATGGACCTAGAGTCTGTCATATAGAGTGAAGTAAGTCAGAAAGAGAAAGACAAATACCGTATGCTAACACATGTATTTGGAATCTAAGAAAAAAAAACTGTCATGAAGAAACTAGGGGTAAGACAGGAATAAAGACACAGACCTACTAGAGAATGGACTTGAGGATATGGGGAGGGGGAAGGGTAAGCTGTGACAAAGTGAGAGAGTGGCATGGACATGTATACACTACCAAATGTAAAATAGATAGCTACTAGGAAGCAGCTGTAGAGCACAGGGAGATCAGCTCGGTGCTTTGGGACCACCTAGAGGGGTGGGATAGGGAGGGTGGGAGGGAGGGAGACACAAGAGGGAAGAGATATGGGAACATATGAATATGTATAACTGATTCACTTTGTTATAAAGCAGAAACTAACACACCATTGTAAAGCAATTATACTCCAATAAAGATGTAAAAAAAAAAAATGCTCCAACCAAAAGACAGAGACTGGCTGAATGGATACAAAAACAAGGCCTGTATATATTCTGTCTACAAGAGACCCACTTCAGACCTAGGGACACATACAGACTGAAAGAGAGGGGACGGAAAAAGATATTTCATGCAAATGGAAATCAAAAGAAAGCTGGAGTAGCAATTCTCATATCAGACAAAATAGACTTTAAAATAAAGACTAGTACAAGAGACAAAGAAGGACACTACATAATGATCAAGGGATCGATCCAAGAGGAAGATGTAACAACTATAAATATTTATGCACCCAACATCAGAGCACCTCAATACATAAGGCAAATACTAATAGCCATAAAAGGGGAAATCAACAGTAACACAATCATAGTAGGGGATTTTAACACCCCACTTTCACCAATGGACAGAACATCCAAAATGAAAATAAGGAAACACAAGCTGTAAATGACACATTAAACAAGATGGACTTAATTGATATTTAGAGGACATTCCATCCAAAAGCAACAGAATACACTTTCTTCTTAGGTGCTCGTGGAACATTCTCCAGGACAGATCATATCTTGGGTCACAACTCAAGCCTTGGTAAATTTAAGAAAACTTGAAGTATCTTTTCTGACCATAATGCTATGAGACTAGATATCAATTACAGGGAAAAATCTGTAAAAAATACCAACACATGGAGGCTAAACAATACACTACTTAATAACCAAGAGATTACCGAAGAAATCAAAGAGGAAATCAAAAAATACCTAGAACCAAATGACAATGAAAACAGGATGACCCAAAACCTATGCAATGCAGCAAAACAGTTCTAAGAGGGAACTTTATAGAAATACAATCCTACCTCAAGAAACAAGAAACATCTCAAATAAACAAGCTAACCTTACACCTAAAGCAATTAGGGAAAGAACCAAAAAAACCCCAAAGTTAGCAGAAGGAATGAAAACATAAAGATCAGAGCAGAAATAAATGAAAAAGAAATGAAGGAAACAATAGCAAAGATCAATAAAACTAAAAGCTGGTTCTTTGAGAAGATAAACAAAATTGATAAACCATTAGCCAGACTCTTCAAGAAAAAAAGGGAGAAGACTCAAATCACTAGAATTAGAAATGGAAAAGGAGAAGTAACAACTGACATGGCAGAAATACAAAGGTCATGAGAGATTACTACAAGCAACTCTATGCCAATAAAAGGGACAACCTGCAAGAAATGGACAAATTCTTAGAAAAGCACGACCTTCTGAGACTGAACCAGGAAGAAACAGAAAATATGAACAGACCAATCACAAGCACTGAAATTGAAACTGTGCTTAAAAATCTTCCAATATGGGCTTCCCTGGTGGCACAGTGGTTGGGAATCCGCCTGCCGATGCAGGGGACACAGGTTCATGCCCCCATCCAGGAAGATCCCACATGCTGCAAAACGGCTGGGCCTGTGAGCCATGGCCACTGAGCCTGCGCATCCAGAGCCTGTGCTGCACAACGCGAGAGGACACAACAGTGAGAGGCCCGCGTACTGCAAAAAAAAAAAAATTTCCAACAAACAAAAGCCCAGGACCAGATGGCTTCACAGGTGAAATCTATCAAACATTTAGAGAAGAGCTAACACCTGTCCTTCTCAAACTCTTCCAAAATATAGCAGAGGGAGGAACACTCCCAAACTCATTCTAGGAGGCCACCATCACCCTGATACCAAAACCAGACAAGATGTCACAAAGAAAGAAAACTACAGGCCAATATCACTGATGAACATAGATGCAAAAATCCTCAACAACATACTAGCAAATGGAAACCAACAGCACATTAAAAGGATCATACACCATGATCAAGTGGGGTTTACCCCAGGAATGCAAGGATTCTTCAATATACGCAAATCAATCAACATGATACACCATATTAACAAATTGAAGGAGAATAACCATACGATCATCTCAATAGATGCAGAGAAAGCTTTCGATAAAATTCAACACCATTTAGGATAAAAACCCTGTAGAAAGTAGGCACAGAGGGAACTTACCTCAACATAATAAAGACCATATATGACAAACCCAGAGCCAACATTGTTTTCAATGGTGAAAAACTGAAACCATTTCCACTAAGATCAGGAACAAGACAAGGTTGTCCACTGTCACCACTATTATTCGACACAGTTTTGGAAGTTTTAGCCACAGCAATCAGAGAAGAAAAAGAAATAAAAGGAATCCAAATCAGAAAAGAAGTAAAGCTGTCACTATTTGCAGCTGACATGATACTATACCTAGAGAATCCTAAAGACGCTACCAGAAAACTACTAGAGCTAATCAATGAATTTGGTAAAGTAGCAGGATACAAAATTAATGCACAGAAGGCTTCCCTGGTGGCGCAGTGGTTGAGAGTCCGCCTGCCGATGCAGGGGACACGGGTTCATGCCCTGGTTCGGGAAGATCCCACATGCATCGGAGCGGCTGGGCCCGTGAGCCATGGCCACTGAGCCTGCGCGTCCGGATCCTGTGCTCCACAACGGGAGAGGCCACAACAGTGAGAGGCCCGCGTACCGCAAAAAAAAAAAAAAAAAATTAATGCACAGAAATCTCTTGCATTCCTATACACTAGTGATGTCCCGTTTACCACTGCAACAAAAAGAATAAAATATCTAGGAATAAACTTACCTAAGGAGACAAACGAGCTGTATGCAGAAAACTATAAAACACTGATGAAAGAAATTAAAGATGATACAAACAGATGGAGAGATATACATGTTCTTGGCCTGGAAGAATCAACACTGTGAAAATGACTATAGTACCCAAAACTATCTACAGATACAGTGCAATCCCTATCAAACTAGCAATGGCATTTTTCAGAGAAGTAGAACAAAAAATTGCACAATTTGTATGGAAACACAAAAGACCCCGAATAGCCAAAGCAATCTTGAGAAAGAAAAACGGAGCTGGAGGAATCAGGCTTGCTGACTTAACACTATACTACAAACCTACAGTAATCAAGACAGTATGGTACTGGCACAAAAACAGAAATATAGATCAATGGAACAGGATAGAAAGATATAAACCCATGCACATATGGTCACCTTATCTTTGATAAAGGAGGCAAGAATATACAATGGAGAAGAGACAGCTTCTTCAATAAGTGGTGCTGGGAAAACTGGACAGCTACATGTAAAAGAATGAAATTAGAACACTCCTTAACACCATACACAAAAATAAACTGAAAATGGATTAAAGACCTAAATGTAAGGCCAGACACTATCAAACTCTTAGAGAAAAACATAGGCAGATCACTCTATGACATAAATCACGGCAAGATCCTTTTTGACCCACCTCCTAGAGAAATGGAAATAAAAACAAAAATAAACAAATGGATCCTAATGAAACTTCCAGGCTTTTGCACAGCAAAGGAAACCAGAAAGAAGACCAAAAGACAACCCTCAGAATGGGAGAAAATATTTGCAAATGAAGCAACTGACAAAGGATTAATCTCCAAAATTTACAAGCAGCTCATGCAGCTCAATATCCAACAAACAAGCAACCCAATCCAAAAATGGGCAGAAGACCTAAACAGACATCTCTCCAAAGAAGATATACAATAAACACATGAAAGAATGCACAACATCATTAATCATTAGAGCAATACAAATCAAAACTACAATGAGATATCATCTCACACCAGTCAGAATGGCCATCATCAAAAAGTCTAGAAACAATAAATGCTGGAGAGGGTGTGGAGAAAAGGGAAC
>NW_020839874.1:0-4556 GCF_003676395.1 Aethalodelphis obliquidens | reverse complement strand
AGTATGGTCTGAAGTCAGGGAGTCTGATTCCTCCAGCTCTGTTTTTTCCCCTCAGGATTGCTTTTCAAGATGGCTATTCGGGGTCTTTTGTGTCTCCATACAAATTTTAAGATCTTTTGTTCTAGTCCTGTAAAAAATGCTATTGGCAATTTGATAGGGATTGCATTGAATCTGTATTGCTTTGGGTAGTATAGTCATTTTCACAATATTGATTCTTCCAATCCAATAACATGGTATATCTCTCCATCTGTTTGTGTCATCTTTGATTTCTTTCATCAGTGTCTTATAGTTTTCTGAGTATAGTTCTTTTACCTCCTTAGGTAGGTTTATAGAATCCTTAGTAATCTTAGAACAAGGGATCTATGTTTTGATTTTACAGTGGGTTCCACAAATTATGTAGTCAGTCCTGATTACAAGCAATTGCTTAAATTAAGGAGCAGGTTTGTTTTCTGGGTCTATGCAAAATCTAGTGTTAATTGTTACTATGAAGTTTGGATTTTAAGACCTGGAAACTGCCTTTCTATCTTGTATTTTTATTTAATTAGCAAACTGTGTGTTCATTTTAGAACATTTAGTAAATACATAAACTATAAAGAAAATCACCCAGAAACATTCCTTCCTCATGCCCCCCTGTGATTGCAAAGATATTGTTAATAATGTCTGATTAATTTCTCTTTATTTCCTATAACATTTAAAACATTTAAGTATGTTTTATACCAGATTCCCAAACTAGAGATGTGGAAAGGATACAGAGGAGACCCACAAGAATGCTGAAAATGTTTTTTGAAAAAAATGACGAGAAATGATTAGGGCAATGAGAACTTGAAGATGAGATGTGTGTTTTCAACATAGCTCCAAGCAGTTAGTAAAAATGCAGAGTTCAACTCTGCTCCTTGGGGCTCCCTTCCCCCAAAGGTAAGCATAGTTCGGAGGTTTCAGAGGGAACAGACATATTAGCAGTGTCCTGTTCACCACTGTATCTCCAAGTCTAGCGTGATATTCTGAAAATATTTGTTCATTTGCCATTGAATTGGAGGAAGATTTTTATGTACGAAGAGGTAATAGCAGAACATTTAAGCAACAGGACCAAATAGGGTGACATTGGGAAAGATAAGGTGTGTTCGGAATACACCAAAAGGAATGAAGCTGTGGTAAGCTGAATAGTGCCCCTCCCCCACACCCCCACAAGATGACCATGTCCTAATCCCAGGAACCTGTGAATATGTTACCTCACAAGACAAAGGGGAGTTTGCAGATGTGATTAAGTTAAGGATCTTGAGATGAGGAGATTATCCTGGTGGGCCCAATGTAATCACAAGCCTCCTTAAAAGAGGAAGGTAGGAGGGTCACAGACACAGAAGATGATGGTGGAAGATCAGAGGGAGAGACAAAGAGAGAGAAGAAGGAGGAGGAGGAGGAGAAAGGAAGAAAAAGAAGAGAAGAGAAGAGTGAAGAGGTGCTACGATGCTGGCTTTGAAGATGAATGATGCGACCATGAACCAAAGGTAAGTGGCCTCTATAAATTAGAAAGACAAGGAAACAGATTCTCCCTTAAAGTCTCCAGAAAGAATAAAGCCTTGACAATTTATTTTAGGACTTCTGACTTCCAGAACTATAAGGAGAAAATGTATGTTGTTTTGAGCCACTAAGTTTGTGGTAATTTGTTTTTGTAGTAATAGGAAAGTATTACAGAAGGAAAAGGCTAACTTGGGGAAACAGGGCAGATAATTCTGGAAAGATCAAGTTTCCAAGTAAATGAACATATTTTATTCATAGTATAATGGTGAGCTAGTCTTAATCCTCACAGAAATCAGGAAGGGGCATAGACTATAACATGATTAGGCGTTTTCGTGCATCAGAGAAGATTGTGGCATCTCTTCAAGAGGAATTTAAACACTGGAGAAGTTTTATTTACTGGTATGGTTTAGGTGCAATTCCACTAAAAGCAGGGCCAATTCTAGAGATTTATGAGTTGCACAGGTCATAAGCAACCTGTTAATAGATTTGCTTGTATTTCCCTATGGTTAAAAAGGGTGTAGGAGTGAAGCCCAAGGGACACTACCAGGGAATATGTGTTCAAAACAAAACAAAACAGGTAGGATAATTAGAGAAAGTTTTTGCCTAGAGTTTGTATCCAGAGCTGTGTGCCTAGCTTTCCTATTAAGACATTCAACAATGGATTTAGGGAAGGGGAAAACAGGCAAATTCAGAAGAAGAGAAAGGATGGGTAAAAGTGGAATTACCAAATATTACTTTTCCATCACTGTTGTCTTCCTTTCACTATTGGAATCTTGCTGCTTTTATTTTTATTTTATTTATTTATTTTTTTACATCTTTATTGGAGTATAATTGCTTTACAATGGTGTGTTAGTTTCTGCTTTATAACAAAGTGAATCAGTTATACATATACATATGTTCCCATATCTCTTCCCTCTTGCATCTCCCTCCCTCCCACCCTCCCTATCCCACCCCTCCAGGCAGTCACAAAGCACCGAGCTGATCTCCCTGTGCTATGCGGCTGCTTCCCACTAGCTATCTACCTTACGTTTGGTAGTGTATATATGTCCATGCCTCTCAAGTCCTGTAAATGACAATGAATACAAAAGTAATTTTCAGCTAGTAGACCATGGCATCTATTTTGTTAGTGGTAAAAATAAAAGTACTGTTGCTGTAATATTTTTATGTCTATAGGTAATGCTTTTTACAATCACTAACCCTGCTAATTTAACCTCCTAAATACATCTCTAATCTGTTCATTTCCCTACACAGTCTGCCACCACCTATGTCAATGGGGGTACCAATAGAAAACCTATGACATACTTGAATTGGGATAATTGAAGGTGGGATTATTTGCAAAGAGGTGAGTGCAGAGAAACTACATGGAATAGAAAACAGAGAAACCCTTGCCAATAAAAGCAAAGCTCCACAACCCCTAGGCCTGAAGGGACCAGAGGAAGGAGCAGTTATCTGGAAACAGAGAGTCATGTACACAAGGTAAATTTAAGAGGAGTGTGATCTTCCGTTCCGTTGAGGGACAGAGCCAGCCAGAGGCAACCCAGGAAGGAAGGAATTGGGAAAATAAGTGCCCTGACCTCCTTCCCCTCCAAATTTCCTGTCTCCTCTAGGGGCTCCCCATTGACCAAACCCAACCAGAAGCCAGAGGACATGAGATCCTGTTTATGTAGTCCCTAGAATTCAGCTTCTCAGGGCATAAAGCAGGATGGAAAAGGTGAAGAGTAAACTTGGAAGGGCAAATAGAGAACATCCAGCATACCACTACCACCTTCATATAATCCATCATCATCTCTATACTAAACTAAAGCCTGAAGAGTTTCACACCATCCACTCTTGCTCCCCTTCCAATATATTCTCCAAACTGCAGTAGAAGTGATTTTTTTCAGTATGCAAATCTTATTATGGCAAATCTCTGTTTAAAACCTATCAATTACTTCCAAAGGGGATAAAATCTTTACTCTGCTCCCAACCGCATTTTGGGTCTCTCGTCCCCTCATTCCCTTTGTTCATGTCACACATGTCTTTCAGTTCCTAAAATAAGCCACAAGGCCTTTGAACAAACTATTTCTTCTGCCTGGACTTCTCTACCACCAACCCAACCCAACCGTTGGCCTAGACCATGACTCTGCTGGGGAAACCCTATCTGCACTCCTCCAGCAGACCCCCAGTCTAGGTTAAGTTCCCACTTTATACACATTGGTGAATTCCCTGAGAGCAGTTATGTTCATTTACAATTCTCTATCCATTTTGTAGGATCCTTTGATGAAGGTATCGTCCTCTGTTTTGCTCCCCCTGGTGCCTCCCTTGCTGAGAACAATGCCAGGCACCTAGCAGGCACCAAAAGAAAGAAAGAATGAATGACTAATGTTAACAAATTACAATTGAGTTTATTTCCTTGAATTCAAGCCGAAGCAAAAGTCGATATTGGAAAGAAAATAATTAACTTTAACACACAATTATATAGGATCTTGCTGAAGAAAGCTCTTCCTTGCCATAATGTGTTCTGTCCCTTCATTTCTGAGAGCTATGACACCTTCCATCATTCTTCTGTAACCGTTTTCTCCAGTGCAGCCTCAGCGCCCAGTCTCCAAGAGGAGGCAATGCTTCCCACAAGTGCCCGGTAAGGTACAATAAAACTGCCTCAGTGTTCCAGACACAAATGATGACTTAACTGGAAGCCTCTCCCCGCCTCCCTCCTCAGCGTTTGCCCTACCTCCCAGGTCACAAAGAATGAAGATTCATGACTCAGGAAGTTTCAGCTTAGAGACTAGCTGCAATGTTTATTCCTCTCAGTCAAATGTCGGTAGAAAGGACCGTAGTGTATAATTATTTGGGTGTACATTGATATGTAATGACTTTTTTTTTTCCTTAGGAGGAGAACTTCTGGGACCTGCTCTCTTAACAATTTTCCTATATATTATACAGCAGTGTAAACTATCATCATCATTTGTACATTACATCTCTAGTACATTTTAAAAAATTTAATTAATTTATTTTTTATACAGCAGGTTCTTATTAGTTATCTATTTTATACATATTAG
>NW_020839873.1:0-4556 GCF_003676395.1 Aethalodelphis obliquidens | reverse complement strand
CTAATATGTATAAAATAGATAACTAATAAGAACCTGCTGTATAAAAAATAAATTAATTAAATTTTTTAAAATGTACTAGAGATGTAATGTACAAATGATGATGATAGTTTACACTGCTGTATAATATATAGGAAAATTGTTAAGAGAGCAGGTCCCAGAAGTTCTCCTCCTAAGGAAAAAAAAAAGTCATTACATATCAATGTACACCCAAATAATTATACACTACGGTCCTTTCTACCGACATTTGACTGAGAGGAATAAACATTGCAGCTAGTCTCTAAGCTGAAACTTCCTGAGTCATGAATCTTCATTCTTTGTGACCTGGGAGGTAGGGCAAACGCTGAGGAGGGAGGCGGGGAGAGGCTTCCAGTTAAGTCATCATTTGTGTCTGGAACACTGAGGCAGTTTTATTGTACCTTACCGGGCACTTGTGGGAAGCATTGCCTCCTCTTGGAGACTGGGCGCTGAGGCTGCACTGGAGAAAACGGTTACAGAAGAATGATGGAAGGTGTCATAGCTCTCAGAAATGAAGGGACAGAACACATTATGGCAAGGAAGAGCTTTCTTCAGCAAGATCCTATATAATTGTGTGTTAAAGTTAATTATTTTCTTTCCAATATCGACTTTTGCTTCGGCTTGAATTCAAGGAAATAAACTCAATTGTAATTTGTTAACATTAGTCATTCATTCTTTCTTTCTTTTGGTGCCTGCTAGGTGCCTGGCATTGTTCTCAGCAAGGGAGGCACCAGGGGGAGCAAAACAGAGGACGATACCTTCATCAAAGGATCCTACAAAATGGATAGAGAATTGTAAATGAACATAACTGCTCTCAGGGAATTCACCAATGTGTATAAAGTGGGAACTTAACCTAGACTGGGGGTCTGCTGGAGGAGTGCAGATAGGGTTTCCCCAGCAGAGTCATGGTCTAGGCCAAGGGTTGGGTTGGGTTGGTGGTAGAGAAGTCCAGGCAGAAGAAATAGTTTGTTCAAAGGCCTTGTGGCTTATTTTAGGAACTGAAAGACATGTGTGACATGAACAAAGGGAATGAGGGGACGAGAGACCCAAGATGCGGTTGGGAGCAGAGTAAAGATTTTATCCCCTTTGGAAGTAATTGATAGGTTTTAAACAGAGATTTGCCATAATAAGATTTGCATACTGAAAAAAATCACTTCTACTGCAGTTTGGAGAATATATTGGAAGGGGAGCAAGAGTGGATGGTGTGAAACTCTTCAGGCTTTAGTTTAGTATAGAGATGATGATGGATTATATGAAGGTGGTAGTGGTATGCTGGATGTTCTCTATTTGCCCTTCCAAGTTTACTCTTCACCTTTTCCATCCTGCTTTATGCCCTGAGAAGCTGAATTCTAGGGACTACATAAACAGGATCTCATGTCCTCTGGCTTCTGGTTGGGTTTGGTCAATGGGGAGCCCCTAGAGGAGACAGGAAATTTGGAGGGGAAGGAGGTCAGGGCACTTATTTTCCCAATTCCTTCCTTCCTGGGTTGCCTCTGGCTGGCTCTGTCCCTCAACGGAACGGAAGATCACACTCCTCTTAAATTTACCTTGTGTACATGACTCTCTGTTTCCAGATAACTGCTCCTTCCTCTGGTCCCTTCAGGCCTAGGGGTTGTGGAGCTTTGCTTTTATTGGCAAGGGTTTCTCTGTTTTCTATTCCATGTAGTTTCTCTGCACTCACCTCTTTGCAAATAATCCCACCTTCAATTATCCCAATTCAAGTATGTCATAGGTTTTCTATTGGTACCCCCATTGACATAGGTGGTGGCAGACTGTGTAGGGAAATGAACAGATTAGAGATGTATTTAGGAGGTTAAATTAGCAGGGTTAGTGATTGTAAAAAGCATTACCTATAGACATAAAAATATTACAGCAACAGTACTTTTATTTTTACCACTAACAAAATAGATGCCATGGTCTACTAGCTGAAAATTACTTTTGTATTCATTGTCATTTACAGGACTTGAGAGGCATGGACATATATACACTACCAAACGTAAGGTAGATAGCTAGTGGGAAGCAGCCGCATAGCACAGGGAGATCAGCTCGGTGCTTTGTGACTGCCTGGAGGGGTGGGATAGGGAGGGTGGGAGGGAGGGAGATGCAAGAGGGAAGAGATATGGGAACATATGTATATGTATAACTGATTCACTTTGTTATAAAGCAGAAACTAACACACCATTGTAAAGCAATTATACTCCAATAAAGATGTAAAAAAATAAATAAATAAAATAAAAATAAAAGCAGCAAGATTCCAATAGTGAAAGGAAGACAACAGTGATGGAAAAGTAATATTTGGTAATTCCACTTTTACCCATCCTTTCTCTTCTTCTGAATTTGCCTGTTTTCCCCTTCCCTAAATCCATTGTTGAATGTCTTAATAGGAAAGCTAGGCACACAGCTCTGGATACAAACTCTAGGCAAAAACTTTCTCTAATTATCCTACCTGTTTTGTTTTGTTTTGAACACATATTCTCTGGTAGTGTCCCTTGGGCTTCACTCCTACACCCTTTTTAACCATAGGGAAATACAAGCAAATCTATTAACAGGTTGCTTATGACCTGTGCAACTCATAAATCTCTAGAATTGGCCCTGCTTTTAGTGGAATTGCACCTAAACCATACCAGTAAATAAAACTTCTCCAGTGTTTAAATTCCTCTTGAAGAGATGCCACAATCTTCTCTGATGCACGAAAACGCCTAATCATGTTATAGTCTATGCCCCTTCCTGATTTCTGTGAGGATTAAGACTAGCTCACCATTATACTATGAATAAAATATGTTCATTTACTTGGAAACTTGATCTTTCCAGAATTATCTGCCCTGTTTCCCCAAGTTAGCCTTTTCCTTCTGTAATACTTTCCTATTACTACAAAAACAAATTACCACAAACTTAGTGGCTCAAAACAACATACATTTTCTCCTTATAGTTCTGGAAGTCAGAAGTCCTAAAATAAATTGTCAAGGCTTTATTCTTTCTGGAGACTTTAAGGGAGAATCTGTTTCCTTGTCTTTCTAATTTATAGAGGCCACTTACCTTTGGTTCATGGTCGCATCATTCATCTTCAAAGCCAGCATCGTAGCACCTCTTCTCTCTTCTCTTCTCTTCTTTTTCTTCCTTTCTCCTCCTCCTCCTCCTTCTTCTCTCTCTTTGTCTCTCCCTCTGATCTTCCACCATCATCTTCTGTGTCTGTGACCCTCCTACCTTCCTCTTTTAAGGAGGCTTGTGATTACATTGGGCCCACCAGGATAATCTCCTCATCTCAAGATCCTTAACTTAATCACATCTGCAAACTCCCCTTTGTCTTGTGAGGTAACATATTCACAGGTTCCTGGGATTAGGACATGGTCATCTTGTGGGGGTGTGGGGGAGGGGCACTATTCAGCTTACCACAGCTTCATTCCTTTTGGTGTATTCCGAACACACCTTATCTTTCCCAATGTCACCCTATTTGGTCCTGTTGCTTAAATGTTCTGCTATTACCTCTTCGTACATAAAAATCTTCCTCCAATTCAATGGCAAATGAACAAATATTTTCAGAATATCACGCTAGACTTGGAGATACAGTGGTGAACAGGACACTGCTAATATGTCTGTTCCCTCTGAAACCTCCGAACTATGCTTACCTTTGGGGGAAGGGAGCCCCAAGGAGCAGAGTTGAACTCTGCATTTTTACTAACTGCTTGGAGCTATGTTGAAAACACACATCTCATCTTCAAGTTCTCATTGCCCTAATCATTTCTCGTCATTTTTTTCAAAAAACATTTTCAGCATTCTTGTGGGTCTCCTCTGTATCCTTTCCACATCTCTAGTTTGGGAATCTGGTATAAAACATACTTAAATGTTTTAAATGTTATAGGAAATAAAGAGAAATTAATCAGACATTATTAACAATATCTTTGCAATCACAGGGGGGCATGAGGAAGGAATGTTTCTGGGTGATTTTCTTTATAGTTTATGTATTTACTAAATGTTCTAAAATGAACACACAGTTTGCTAATTAAATAAAAATACAAGATAGAAAGGCAGTTTCCAGGTCTTAAAATCCAAACTTCATAGTAACAATTAACACTAGATTTTGCATAGACCCAGAAAACAAACCTGCTCCTTAATTTAAGCAATTGCTTGTAATCAGGACTGACTACATAATTTGTGGAACCCACTGTAAAATCAAAACATAGATCCCTTGTTCTAAGATTACTAAGGATTCTATAAACCTACCTAAGGAGGTAAAAGAACTATACTCAGAAAACTATAAGACACTGATGAAAGAAATCAAAGATGACACAAACAGATGGAGAGATATACCATGTTATTGGATTGGAAGAATCAATATTGTGAAAATGACTATACTACCCAAAGCAATACAGATTCAATGCAATCCCTATCAAATTGCCAATAGCATTTTTTACAGGACTAGAACAAAAGATCTTAAAATTTGTATGGAGACACAAAAGACCCCGAATAGCCATCTTGAAAAGCAATCCTGAGGGGAAAAAACAGAGCTGGAGGAATCAGACTCCCTGACTTCAGACCATACT
>NW_020839872.1:0-4556 GCF_003676395.1 Aethalodelphis obliquidens | reverse complement strand
TCTAGAAACAATAAATGCTGGAGAGGGTGTGGAGAAAAGGGAACACTCTTGCACTGCTGGTGGGAATGTGAATTGGTACAGCCACTATGGAGAACAGTATGGAGGTTCCTTAAAAAACTACAAATAGAACTACCAGACGACTCAGCAATCCCACTACTGGCCATATACCCTGAGAAAACCGTAATTCAAAAAGAGTCATGTACCACAATGTTCATTTCAGCTCTATTTACAATAGCCAGGAAATGGAAACAGCCTAAGTGTCCATCATTGGATGAATGGATAAAGAAGATGTGGCACATATATACAATGGAATATTACTCAGCCATAGAAAGAAACGAAACTGAGTTATTTGTAGTGAGGTGGATGGACCTAGAGTCTGTCATATAGAGTGAAGTAAGTCAGAAAGAGAAAGACAAATACCGTATGCTAACACATGTATTTGGAATCTAAGAAAAAAAAACTGTCATGAAGAAACTAGGGGTAAGACAGGAATAAAGACACAGACCTACTAGAGAATGGACTTGAGGATATGGGGAGGGGGAAGGGTAAGCTGTGACAAAGTGAGAGAGTGGCATGGACATGTATACACTACCAAATGTAAAATAGATAGCTACTAGGAAGCAGCTGTAGAGCACAGGGAGATCAGCTCGGTGCTTTGGGACCACCTAGAGGGGTGGGATAGGGAGGGTGGGAGGGAGGGAGACACAAGAGGGAAGAGATATGGGAACATATGAATATGTATAACTGATTCACTTTGTTATAAAGCAGAAACTAACACACCATTGTAAAGCAATTATACTCCAATAAAGATGTAAAAAAAAAAAATGCTCCAACCAAAAGACAGAGACTGGCTGAATGGATACAAAAACAAGGCCTGTATATATTCTGTCTACAAGAGACCCACTTCAGACCTAGGGACACATACAGACTGAAAGAGAGGGGACGGAAAAAGATATTTCATGCAAATGGAAATCAAAAGAAAGCTGGAGTAGCAATTCTCATATCAGACAAAATAGACTTTAAAATAAAGACTAGTACAAGAGACAAAGAAGGACACTACATAATGATCAAGGGATCGATCCAAGAGGAAGATGTAACAACTATAAATATTTATGCACCCAACATCAGAGCACCTCAATACATAAGGCAAATACTAATAGCCATAAAAGGGGAAATCAACAGTAACACAATCATAGTAGGGGATTTTAACACCCCACTTTCACCAATGGACAGAACATCCAAAATGAAAATAAGGAAACACAAGCTGTAAATGACACATTAAACAAGATGGACTTAATTGATATTTAGAGGACATTCCATCCAAAAGCAACAGAATACACTTTCTTCTTAGGTGCTCGTGGAACATTCTCCAGGACAGATCATATCTTGGGTCACAACTCAAGCCTTGGTAAATTTAAGAAAACTTGAAGTATCTTTTCTGACCATAATGCTATGAGACTAGATATCAATTACAGGGAAAAATCTGTAAAAAATACCAACACATGGAGGCTAAACAATACACTACTTAATAACCAAGAGATTACCGAAGAAATCAAAGAGGAAATCAAAAAATACCTAGAACCAAATGACAATGAAAACAGGATGACCCAAAACCTATGCAATGCAGCAAAACAGTTCTAAGAGGGAACTTTATAGAAATACAATCCTACCTCAAGAAACAAGAAACATCTCAAATAAACAAGCTAACCTTACACCTAAAGCAATTAGGGAAAGAACCAAAAAAACCCCAAAGTTAGCAGAAGGAATGAAAACATAAAGATCAGAGCAGAAATAAATGAAAAAGAAATGAAGGAAACAATAGCAAAGATCAATAAAACTAAAAGCTGGTTCTTTGAGAAGATAAACAAAATTGATAAACCATTAGCCAGACTCTTCAAGAAAAAAAGGGAGAAGACTCAAATCACTAGAATTAGAAATGGAAAAGGAGAAGTAACAACTGACATGGCAGAAATACAAAGGTCATGAGAGATTACTACAAGCAACTCTATGCCAATAAAAGGGACAACCTGCAAGAAATGGACAAATTCTTAGAAAAGCACGACCTTCTGAGACTGAACCAGGAAGAAACAGAAAATATGAACAGACCAATCACAAGCACTGAAATTGAAACTGTGCTTAAAAATCTTCCAATATGGGCTTCCCTGGTGGCACAGTGGTTGGGAATCCGCCTGCCGATGCAGGGGACACAGGTTCATGCCCCCATCCAGGAAGATCCCACATGCTGCAAAACGGCTGGGCCTGTGAGCCATGGCCACTGAGCCTGCGCATCCAGAGCCTGTGCTGCACAACGCGAGAGGACACAACAGTGAGAGGCCCGCGTACTGCAAAAAAAAAAAAATTTCCAACAAACAAAAGCCCAGGACCAGATGGCTTCACAGGTGAAATCTATCAAACATTTAGAGAAGAGCTAACACCTGTCCTTCTCAAACTCTTCCAAAATATAGCAGAGGGAGGAACACTCCCAAACTCATTCTAGGAGGCCACCATCACCCTGATACCAAAACCAGACAAGATGTCACAAAGAAAGAAAACTACAGGCCAATATCACTGATGAACATAGATGCAAAAATCCTCAACAACATACTAGCAAATGGAAACCAACAGCACATTAAAAGGATCATACACCATGATCAAGTGGGGTTTACCCCAGGAATGCAAGGATTCTTCAATATACGCAAATCAATCAACATGATACACCATATTAACAAATTGAAGGAGAATAACCATACGATCATCTCAATAGATGCAGAGAAAGCTTTCGATAAAATTCAACACCATTTAGGATAAAAACCCTGTAGAAAGTAGGCACAGAGGGAACTTACCTCAACATAATAAAGACCATATATGACAAACCCAGAGCCAACATTGTTTTCAATGGTGAAAAACTGAAACCATTTCCACTAAGATCAGGAACAAGACAAGGTTGTCCACTGTCACCACTATTATTCGACACAGTTTTGGAAGTTTTAGCCACAGCAATCAGAGAAGAAAAAGAAATAAAAGGAATCCAAATCAGAAAAGAAGTAAAGCTGTCACTATTTGCAGCTGACATGATACTATACCTAGAGAATCCTAAAGACGCTACCAGAAAACTACTAGAGCTAATCAATGAATTTGGTAAAGTAGCAGGATACAAAATTAATGCACAGAAGGCTTCCCTGGTGGCGCAGTGGTTGAGAGTCCGCCTGCCGATGCAGGGGACACGGGTTCATGCCCTGGTTCGGGAAGATCCCACATGCATCGGAGCGGCTGGGCCCGTGAGCCATGGCCACTGAGCCTGCGCGTCCGGATCCTGTGCTCCACAACGGGAGAGGCCACAACAGTGAGAGGCCCGCGTACCGCAAAAAAAAAAAAAAAAAATTAATGCACAGAAATCTCTTGCATTCCTATACACTAGTGATGTCCCGTTTACCACTGCAACAAAAAGAATAAAATATCTAGGAATAAACTTACCTAAGGAGACAAACGAGCTGTATGCAGAAAACTATAAAACACTGATGAAAGAAATTAAAGATGATACAAACAGATGGAGAGATATACATGTTCTTGGCCTGGAAGAATCAACACTGTGAAAATGACTATAGTACCCAAAACTATCTACAGATACAGTGCAATCCCTATCAAACTAGCAATGGCATTTTTCAGAGAAGTAGAACAAAAAATTGCACAATTTGTATGGAAACACAAAAGACCCCGAATAGCCAAAGCAATCTTGAGAAAGAAAAACGGAGCTGGAGGAATCAGGCTTGCTGACTTAACACTATACTACAAACCTACAGTAATCAAGACAGTATGGTACTGGCACAAAAACAGAAATATAGATCAATGGAACAGGATAGAAAGATATAAACCCATGCACATATGGTCACCTTATCTTTGATAAAGGAGGCAAGAATATACAATGGAGAAGAGACAGCTTCTTCAATAAGTGGTGCTGGGAAAACTGGACAGCTACATGTAAAAGAATGAAATTAGAACACTCCTTAACACCATACACAAAAATAAACTGAAAATGGATTAAAGACCTAAATGTAAGGCCAGACACTATCAAACTCTTAGAGAAAAACATAGGCAGATCACTCTATGACATAAATCACGGCAAGATCCTTTTTGACCCACCTCCTAGAGAAATGGAAATAAAAACAAAAATAAACAAATGGATCCTAATGAAACTTCCAGGCTTTTGCACAGCAAAGGAAACCAGAAAGAAGACCAAAAGACAACCCTCAGAATGGGAGAAAATATTTGCAAATGAAGCAACTGACAAAGGATTAATCTCCAAAATTTACAAGCAGCTCATGCAGCTCAATATCCAACAAACAAGCAACCCAATCCAAAAATGGGCAGAAGACCTAAACAGACATCTCTCCAAAGAAGATATACAATAAACACATGAAAGAATGCACAACATCATTAATCATTAGAGCAATACAAATCAAAACTACAATGAGATATCATCTCACACCAGTCAGAATGGCCATCATCAAAAAGTCTAGAAACAATAAATGCTGGAGAGGGTGTGGAGAAAAGGGAAC
>NW_020839871.1:4110-4558 GCF_003676395.1 Aethalodelphis obliquidens | reverse complement strand
GAAATGAGGAGTCAGATGGGCCTTGGTTCGGATTCCAGCTCTGCTACTTACTGGCTCTGTGGTCCTGGGTACATGCATGACCATTCTGAGCCTCAGTTTCCTCTTCTGTAAAATGGGAATAAATAAAAGCACTTCCCTCCCAGGCCCGCATACCGCAAAAAAAAACCAAACAAACAGTATTCACTGAGTGAACAAATGAATGAATGAATGAAGGCTGACCCTGCACCTGGCCCGACATCTGATGTAGATCCCCATGGAAGATACTAGTACCCTTCTCATAAAGCTCAGAACTTTGAGTGTGCACTGCAGACGTCCAGCCACCTCCACCCGCCCCAGAACTGTGGAAGGCACTGCTATCTTTTCTGCAGGCTGGAAATGCCAGAGACTTACCACCCAGCAGAGCAGCTCTCAGTAACGACTCTCAGCAGTTCTTTTTTTTTTTTTTTTT
>NW_020839871.1:0-4010 GCF_003676395.1 Aethalodelphis obliquidens | reverse complement strand
GGAGCACAGGCTCCGGACGCGCAGGCTCAGCGGCCATGGCTCACGGGCCCAGCTGCTCCGTGGTATGTGGGATCTTCCCAGACCGGGGCACGAACCCGTGTCCCCTGCATTGGCAGGCGGACTCTCAACCACTGCGCCACCAGGGAAGCCCTCTCAGCAGCTCTTGAACGAATAGCGCAGGTCCCTCCCCTCCGCTGGGAACTCAAGTGGTGTGTGTTCTACTCGCCTGTGTGTGTGTTTCCCAGAGTTCTCTGCTTCCCCACTCTCTTCCCTGTGTTGCCTGGATCACCTTCCAAATAAACCACCCTTGCCCTGGAATCTTTGCCTGATGTCTTCTTCTAGGGAACCCAAACCTGATGATCTCGCCCAGTCACTCTGTCACATTTCCTGGGGTTATTACATTATAGCTCATATCACATCTCGAAATCATCTTGTTTATACGATTGCTGTCTTCTCTCTACTCACCAGCTCCATGAGGGCAGGAGCCATGGCTTGTCCTCTGCTGTGGCACACGGCAGTGTTCAGTATCTAGGGCGCACGTGGTTGCTGAATGAATAAATGAATGAATAAATAAATGAATGAAAGTGTACCCTGGCACCATGATTAGACTCTGACCAAAACTGACCTGTCCCATTTCTTCCAAATCCTACCACCTCTAGACCTAATCTGAAGAACAGCTTTGTGCCAATGGATGTGTACCATTTCTGTCTAGGTGACACATGTAGATATCAATAAGGAATGCCCAGGGATGTAGTTCTTTAACCCCAGGAAGTAATAATGAGAATGTAAAACGATGGTGATGGAGGTGGGGGCAGCGTGATATTCAGGGCATGGAGGCCTGTAAGAGGCATCAAATCACAGAAGTGAGGAGACTTCCGAGATGCAGTGTGGGCTGGTGGAGGAGCTCTGCACAGGGGGTCAGCACAGGACCAGGGCTGTCCCAGCTTAGCCATTGATGTGCATCTGACACTGGGCAAGTCCTTCTGGCTCCTCCTTGGCCTCAGTGTTCCTGTCTGTAAATGGGGATCATAACCCACGCCTGACAGGGGTTCAGACATACCAAGTCCTGGTGCTTTGTAAATTACAAGGTCTTTGCTCACCTAATGGAAGGGACTGTGCACAAGGGCAAAGTAGTTCTGACCATCGCAGGTGGAGTGCTTTGGGCTGCAAGTAATAGAAAATCCAACTAGAAGTGCATTATAGGATAAAGACAAGGCACCACCTCACTTTTTATTGTCTGAGCTCCTCCAGGCTGTGCATTTGCTCCCCGGTCTGCTTTCTCTAAGCTCTGAAGGTGGGGGCCTAGCCTGCCTTTTTCCTCTACTCCCCCCAGGAGCATGGGCCAGAGCCTGGCACAGAGAAGACACCCCAAAATGATTCCATCCAAGACCTCAGCTTTTCCTCAAAAACATGGTCTGTTATGTTGTGATCTCCACACTGGCAGGTGAAGAAACTAAAGCTCAGAGAAGGCACGTGACTTCCTCAAAGTCACACAGCAAATAGAGTACAGAGCCAACATTCCTTATGCTGGGGTCATGCCACAGCCCTGGGCATCCTGCATCCCTGCTGTCTTTCCAGGGCCTTCCTTAGGCCAATTACCCCCAGTTCAGGGACTGTGAGGGTTGACTGCCCCCCTCCCACTCGACTGCACATAATTCTGTGAAGACAGAAGTCTATCGTCCTCCTTATTTTGATAATTGCACTGAGGACATAAATTCAGCAACATGCGCTTGGTCAGCTGCCCAATGTTCCTCCTAGGTAGCTAATTTATGGGGTACACGTGCACATGGGCGATTATTTCCTGATAGTTTATGGTATCAAGGCTCCTTTATTTCCCTCCAATAAATCTAATTTTCATGGATTGGCAGATCAAACAGTGCATTTCCAGGTATTGGGAGGTTGTGAATCACTCACAGCGATTTAGGAAACTTGGGGAGATGAAGGTTTTGCATAATGCGAATCAGGACGGAAACATATTTGGTGTTTGGCCATATTTGGCTCGCTGTGGATGCAATTAGAGTGATGAACACCAGGAGAAATTCATTTTCCGGGGACAGAGAAAGGTCTGCTTGGTATGCAGAAAAGCACAGTTACTTGCAACACAAGAGCCGGGAACGTGGTTAGCAAAGCACCCAGTGACTGTTTGATTTGCAGCTTTAAAGAATTCAAGGATGAATAAAACATTGAATTAATTGCCAAAGAACTGTCACCAGCCTGCATGAGATCTGAGCCCCTTAGAAAGCACAAAATAACCTGAGACTGGGCCTGTGGTACCCTTATTCATGGCCCCAGAAACTGCATTTGGTTTTTAGTATTTCGTTGGTTCTATCTGGAATTTTCTCCCATCTAGACTCTGCCTCTCTTAGTCCCATCAACCCCATCTCAAGTCCCCTCCTCCAGGAAGCCCTCTCTGCTTATCCCAACCTGCAGGGAATGCTCCTTTGTCTGACCTCCAATGGACTCATTCATGCAGTAAATAAATATTTACTGAGCACCGGCTATGTGCCAGGCACTCAGGCCTGCCTGTGAGGAGTAAGAGGCAATAAGCAAAACAGAGAAATCAGTGCATTCGAAGATGGCAAGTGCTATGGAGAAAACAAAGCAAAAAGATGGAGAGGAGGGGAGGAAATGCCAGGAGGTGGGGCCAGTTGCTGGTTTAGGTAGGTAGTCAGTTGGTGACATTTATATACAGAGACCTGAAGGAGGTGAGGGTAGGAGCCATGAGAAATAACTAGGGGAATAACTTTCTAGGCAGAGGGGAGAGCAAGAGCAAAGGTCCTGAGGCAGGGGTATTTCTGGGCATTTGAGAAACTGCAAAGACTGGTGTGGCCAGAGTGACTTAGAGGAAAAGTGCCGAGCAGTGAGTCCAGAGAGCGAGCAGGGCCAAGGTCACACAAAGCCCACTTATTCATTCATTCACCTCCCGATTCATTCGTTCACTCAACAGATATTTCTGAAGCCCTACTATGTGCCGGGCACTTGCTGATCTGGACCCTGGAAATCCACCAGTGGACAGGACAAGCAAGTTCCCTGCTCTCAGGGACTCACATTTTGGGGGGAAAATAGAGAAAAAGTAAATAAACAAATAAAAAAGGTAATTGCACAGTGATCTAGAGACATAAGGTAGAGGAAATGGGCAGGCAGGGATAAGGGCTTCATCACAGGGTGAGAAAACAGGGACTAATGATGGGGGTTGGGGGTAACTTTCCCGAGGGGGCAGGGAAGCCCCATCCCCACTGACCTCCAGGCGCACAAGCCTAGCAGAATTCTCTCATTGCTCTTGAGTGACCCTTGTCTTCTCCCTAAGCCCGTTTAGCAGATGAGGAAACTGAGGATCCTTCAGGGCAGGGATCCCGTCTTTTGCTTTTTCACCTCTCTACACAGAGTCTGTAGATCTGGGGGAGTAGAATGAACTCTCTTCTCCTTTGCAAGGCGCTGGCACGAAGCTCTGGGGAAGTTCTTAGACAAGAGGTCCTGCAGCTCCTCTTAACCGGGGACGGCTGTGACCACACCCGGCCCTGCGCTGGCCACCACTGAGGAGCAGCTAGACCCTGCATGAGGAGAATCCCGCACCAGGAAGGGGGGGCCCGTTACACTGCAGACACTCTGGGGGTGAGTGACTTTGAGGGCTCTCTGGGAACACAGGCCAGGCCTCCTCTCGGGGACCCGGTGGGCTGGTGGAGGTGCCAGTAGCTGGTTCCAGGTGGCGGGCAGGGCTCCGGCTGCGGTGTGGAGGGTAGAGCCGGCTGTGCCGGGCTCTGCCACCCCGGCTCGAGCTAGGCCGGCAGGAGGCTCCGCTGGCAGCTGCTCTCCCGTGGGCAGGGGCCTGCTGGGCTCCTGCCCCCGCCCTCGCTGCCTGCACTGCGCTCTGCGTGTAGCCGTAGGGATCCCTTTGGAACCTAAATCTGATCTCGTCCTCCCTGCTCAGAACCGCCCGTGGCCCCCACGGCACCCGGGAGCACCCCGGCCTGGGAGGACACACTAGCGGCCGCGCCCTCTGAGCCAGGCCC
>NW_020839870.1:4110-4558 GCF_003676395.1 Aethalodelphis obliquidens | reverse complement strand
GAAATGAGGAGTCAGATGGGCCTTGGTTCGGATTCCAGCTCTGCTACTTACTGGCTCTGTGGTCCTGGGTACATGCATGACCATTCTGAGCCTCAGTTTCCTCTTCTGTAAAATGGGAATA
Source organism: Aethalodelphis obliquidens (assembly GCF_003676395.1). NCBI lineage: Eukaryota > Metazoa > Chordata > Mammalia > Artiodactyla > Delphinidae > Aethalodelphis > Aethalodelphis obliquidens. The sequence goes on along the minus strand of NW_020839870.1, from coordinate 4,437 downwards.
AATAAAAGCACTTCCCTCCCAGGCCCGCATACCGCAAAAAAAAACCAAACAAACAGTATTCACTGAGTGAACAAATGAATGAATGAATGAAGGCTGACCCTGCACCTGGCCCGACATCTGATGTAGATCCCCATGGAAGATACTAGTACCCTTCTCATAAAGCTCAGAACTTTGAGTGTGCACTGCAGACGTCCAGCCACCTCCACCCGCCCCAGAACTGTGGAAGGCACTGCTATCTTTTCTGCAGGCTGGAAATGCCAGAGACTTACCACCCAGCAGAGCAGCTCTCAGTAACGACTCTCAGCAGTTCTTTTTTTTTTTTTTTTT
>NW_020839870.1:0-4010 GCF_003676395.1 Aethalodelphis obliquidens | reverse complement strand
GGAGCACAGGCTCCGGACGCGCAGGCTCAGCGGCCATGGCTCACGGGCCCAGCTGCTCCGTGGTATGTGGGATCTTCCCAGACCGGGGCACGAACCCGTGTCCCCTGCATTGGCAGGCGGACTCTCAACCACTGCGCCACCAGGGAAGCCCTCTCAGCAGCTCTTGAACGAATAGCGCAGGTCCCTCCCCTCCGCTGGGAACTCAAGTGGTGTGTGTTCTACTCGCCTGTGTGTGTGTTTCCCAGAGTTCTCTGCTTCCCCACTCTCTTCCCTGTGTTGCCTGGATCACCTTCCAAATAAACCACCCTTGCCCTGGAATCTTTGCCTGATGTCTTCTTCTAGGGAACCCAAACCTGATGATCTCGCCCAGTCACTCTGTCACATTTCCTGGGGTTATTACATTATAGCTCATATCACATCTCGAAATCATCTTGTTTATACGATTGCTGTCTTCTCTCTACTCACCAGCTCCATGAGGGCAGGAGCCATGGCTTGTCCTCTGCTGTGGCACACGGCAGTGTTCAGTATCTAGGGCGCACGTGGTTGCTGAATGAATAAATGAATGAATAAATAAATGAATGAAAGTGTACCCTGGCACCATGATTAGACTCTGACCAAAACTGACCTGTCCCATTTCTTCCAAATCCTACCACCTCTAGACCTAATCTGAAGAACAGCTTTGTGCCAATGGATGTGTACCATTTCTGTCTAGGTGACACATGTAGATATCAATAAGGAATGCCCAGGGATGTAGTTCTTTAACCCCAGGAAGTAATAATGAGAATGTAAAACGATGGTGATGGAGGTGGGGGCAGCGTGATATTCAGGGCATGGAGGCCTGTAAGAGGCATCAAATCACAGAAGTGAGGAGACTTCCGAGATGCAGTGTGGGCTGGTGGAGGAGCTCTGCACAGGGGGTCAGCACAGGACCAGGGCTGTCCCAGCTTAGCCATTGATGTGCATCTGACACTGGGCAAGTCCTTCTGGCTCCTCCTTGGCCTCAGTGTTCCTGTCTGTAAATGGGGATCATAACCCACGCCTGACAGGGGTTCAGACATACCAAGTCCTGGTGCTTTGTAAATTACAAGGTCTTTGCTCACCTAATGGAAGGGACTGTGCACAAGGGCAAAGTAGTTCTGACCATCGCAGGTGGAGTGCTTTGGGCTGCAAGTAATAGAAAATCCAACTAGAAGTGCATTATAGGATAAAGACAAGGCACCACCTCACTTTTTATTGTCTGAGCTCCTCCAGGCTGTGCATTTGCTCCCCGGTCTGCTTTCTCTAAGCTCTGAAGGTGGGGGCCTAGCCTGCCTTTTTCCTCTACTCCCCCCAGGAGCATGGGCCAGAGCCTGGCACAGAGAAGACACCCCAAAATGATTCCATCCAAGACCTCAGCTTTTCCTCAAAAACATGGTCTGTTATGTTGTGATCTCCACACTGGCAGGTGAAGAAACTAAAGCTCAGAGAAGGCACGTGACTTCCTCAAAGTCACACAGCAAATAGAGTACAGAGCCAACATTCCTTATGCTGGGGTCATGCCACAGCCCTGGGCATCCTGCATCCCTGCTGTCTTTCCAGGGCCTTCCTTAGGCCAATTACCCCCAGTTCAGGGACTGTGAGGGTTGACTGCCCCCCTCCCACTCGACTGCACATAATTCTGTGAAGACAGAAGTCTATCGTCCTCCTTATTTTGATAATTGCACTGAGGACATAAATTCAGCAACATGCGCTTGGTCAGCTGCCCAATGTTCCTCCTAGGTAGCTAATTTATGGGGTACACGTGCACATGGGCGATTATTTCCTGATAGTTTATGGTATCAAGGCTCCTTTATTTCCCTCCAATAAATCTAATTTTCATGGATTGGCAGATCAAACAGTGCATTTCCAGGTATTGGGAGGTTGTGAATCACTCACAGCGATTTAGGAAACTTGGGGAGATGAAGGTTTTGCATAATGCGAATCAGGACGGAAACATATTTGGTGTTTGGCCATATTTGGCTCGCTGTGGATGCAATTAGAGTGATGAACACCAGGAGAAATTCATTTTCCGGGGACAGAGAAAGGTCTGCTTGGTATGCAGAAAAGCACAGTTACTTGCAACACAAGAGCCGGGAACGTGGTTAGCAAAGCACCCAGTGACTGTTTGATTTGCAGCTTTAAAGAATTCAAGGATGAATAAAACATTGAATTAATTGCCAAAGAACTGTCACCAGCCTGCATGAGATCTGAGCCCCTTAGAAAGCACAAAATAACCTGAGACTGGGCCTGTGGTACCCTTATTCATGGCCCCAGAAACTGCATTTGGTTTTTAGTATTTCGTTGGTTCTATCTGGAATTTTCTCCCATCTAGACTCTGCCTCTCTTAGTCCCATCAACCCCATCTCAAGTCCCCTCCTCCAGGAAGCCCTCTCTGCTTATCCCAACCTGCAGGGAATGCTCCTTTGTCTGACCTCCAATGGACTCATTCATGCAGTAAATAAATATTTACTGAGCACCGGCTATGTGCCAGGCACTCAGGCCTGCCTGTGAGGAGTAAGAGGCAATAAGCAAAACAGAGAAATCAGTGCATTCGAAGATGGCAAGTGCTATGGAGAAAACAAAGCAAAAAGATGGAGAGGAGGGGAGGAAATGCCAGGAGGTGGGGCCAGTTGCTGGTTTAGGTAGGTAGTCAGTTGGTGACATTTATATACAGAGACCTGAAGGAGGTGAGGGTAGGAGCCATGAGAAATAACTAGGGGAATAACTTTCTAGGCAGAGGGGAGAGCAAGAGCAAAGGTCCTGAGGCAGGGGTATTTCTGGGCATTTGAGAAACTGCAAAGACTGGTGTGGCCAGAGTGACTTAGAGGAAAAGTGCCGAGCAGTGAGTCCAGAGAGCGAGCAGGGCCAAGGTCACACAAAGCCCACTTATTCATTCATTCACCTCCCGATTCATTCGTTCACTCAACAGATATTTCTGAAGCCCTACTATGTGCCGGGCACTTGCTGATCTGGACCCTGGAAATCCACCAGTGGACAGGACAAGCAAGTTCCCTGCTCTCAGGGACTCACATTTTGGGGGGAAAATAGAGAAAAAGTAAATAAACAAATAAAAAAGGTAATTGCACAGTGATCTAGAGACATAAGGTAGAGGAAATGGGCAGGCAGGGATAAGGGCTTCATCACAGGGTGAGAAAACAGGGACTAATGATGGGGGTTGGGGGTAACTTTCCCGAGGGGGCAGGGAAGCCCCATCCCCACTGACCTCCAGGCGCACAAGCCTAGCAGAATTCTCTCATTGCTCTTGAGTGACCCTTGTCTTCTCCCTAAGCCCGTTTAGCAGATGAGGAAACTGAGGATCCTTCAGGGCAGGGATCCCGTCTTTTGCTTTTTCACCTCTCTACACAGAGTCTGTAGATCTGGGGGAGTAGAATGAACTCTCTTCTCCTTTGCAAGGCGCTGGCACGAAGCTCTGGGGAAGTTCTTAGACAAGAGGTCCTGCAGCTCCTCTTAACCGGGGACGGCTGTGACCACACCCGGCCCTGCGCTGGCCACCACTGAGGAGCAGCTAGACCCTGCATGAGGAGAATCCCGCACCAGGAAGGGGGGGCCCGTTACACTGCAGACACTCTGGGGGTGAGTGACTTTGAGGGCTCTCTGGGAACACAGGCCAGGCCTCCTCTCGGGGACCCGGTGGGCTGGTGGAGGTGCCAGTAGCTGGTTCCAGGTGGCGGGCAGGGCTCCGGCTGCGGTGTGGAGGGTAGAGCCGGCTGTGCCGGGCTCTGCCACCCCGGCTCGAGCTAGGCCGGCAGGAGGCTCCGCTGGCAGCTGCTCTCCCGTGGGCAGGGGCCTGCTGGGCTCCTGCCCCCGCCCTCGCTGCCTGCACTGCGCTCTGCGTGTAGCCGTAGGGATCCCTTTGGAACCTAAATCTGATCTCGTCCTCCCTGCTCAGAACCGCCCGTGGCCCCCACGGCACCCGGGAGCACCCCGGCCTGGGAGGACACACTAGCGGCCGCGCCCTCTGAGCCAGGCCC
>NW_020839869.1:0-4559 GCF_003676395.1 Aethalodelphis obliquidens | reverse complement strand
GATCTCACACAGAAGCATACACATACACATTCACAAAAAGAGGAAAATGGAAAAAAAATCATAGATCTTGCTCCTAAAGTCCACTTCCTTAATTTGGGATGATTGGTTGTCTATTCAGGTATTCCACAGATGCAGGGTATATCAAGTTGATTGTGGAGCTTTAATCCGCTGCTTCTGAGGCTGCTGGGGGAGATTTCCCTTTCTCTTCTTTGTTTTCACAGCTCCCAGGGGCTCAGCTTTGGATTTGGCCCGGCCACTGCGTGTAGGTCGCTGGAGGGCGTCTGTTTTTTGCTCAGACAGGACGGGGTTAAAAGAGCCGCTGATTCGGGGGCTCTGGCGCACTCAGGCCGGCGGGGAGGGAGGGGCACGGAGTGCGGGGCGGGCCTGCGGTGGCAAAGGCCGGCGTGACTTTGCACCAGCCTGAGGCGCACTGTGCGTTCTCCCGGGGAAGTTGTCCCTGGATCCCGGGAACCTGGCAGTGGCGGGCTGCACAGGCTCCGCGGAAGAGGGGTGTGGAGAGTGACCTGTGCTCGCACACAGGCCCCTCGGTGGCAGCAGCAGCAGCCTTAGCATCTCCTGCCTGTCTCTGGGGTCTGGGCTTATAGCCGCGGCTTGCGCCCGTCTCTGGGGTTTGCGCTTTTAGCCGCGGCTCGCGCCCGTCTCCGGAGTTCCCTCAAGCAGCGTTCTTAAATCCCTCTCCTCACACACCAGGAAACAAAGAGGGAAGAAAAAGTCTCTTGCCTCTTCGGCAGGTGCAGACTTTTCCCCGGACTCCCTCCCGGCTAGCTGTGGTGCACTAACCCCTTCAGGCTATGTTCAAGCCGCCAACCCCAGTCCTCTCCCTGCGCTCCATCCGAAACCGAAACCCGAGCCTCAGAGTCTCAGCTCGCAGCCCCGCCCGCCCCGGCGGGTGAGCAGACAAGCCTCTCGGGCTGGTGAGTGCTGGTCGGCACCGATCCTCTGTGCGGGAATCTCCCAGCTTTGCCCTCCGCACCCGTTGCTGTGCACTCCTCCGCGGCTTCGAAGCTCCCCCCTCCGCCTCCCGCAGTCTCCGCCCACGAAGGGGCTTCCTAGTGTGTGGAAACTTTTCCTCCTTCACAGCTCCCTCCCACTGGTGCAGGTGCCGTCCCTATTCTTTTGTCTCTGTTTTTTCTTTTTTTTCTTTTGCCCTACCCAGGTACGTGGGGAGTTTCTTGCCTTTTGGGAGGTGTGAGGTCTTCTGCCAGCCTTCAGTAGGTGTTCTGTAGGAGTTGTTCCACGTGTAGATATATTTCTGGTGTATCTGTGGGGAGGAAGGTGATCTCCACGTCTTACTCTTCCGCCATCTTCAAGGTCCCCCCTTGAATTATAGTTTTGTCCTGACAATGCCCAGGAGTGGGATTGCTGGATCATATGTTAATTCTATTCTTAGTTTTCTGAGGAACCTCCATACTGTTTTCCATAGTGGCTGCACCAACTTACATTCCCACCAACAGTGTAGGAGAGTTCCCTTTTCTCCATGCCCTCTCCAGAATTTTTTATTTGTAAACTTTAATGATGGCCATTCTGATCAGTGTGAGCTGATTCTTCACTGTAGTTTTGATTTGCATTTCTCTAATAATTAGCAATGTTGAGCATCTTTTCATGTGCCTTTTGGCCATCTGTATGTCTTCTTTGGAGAAATATCTATTTAGGTATTTTGCCATTTTTCAATTGGGTTGTTTGGTTTTTGAGTTGTATGAGCTGTTTGTATATTTTGGAAATTAAGCCCTTGTCAGTTGCATTATTTGCAAATATTTTCTCCAATTCTGTAGTTTGTCTTTTTATTTTGTTTATGGTTTCCTTTGCTGTGCAAAAGCTTGTAAGCTTGATTAGGTCCCACTTGTTTATTTATTTATTTTATTTCTATTGCCTTGGGAGACTGATATAAGAAAACATTGGTACAATTTATGTCAGAGAATGTTTTGCCTATGTTCTCTTCTAGGAGTTTTATGGTGTCATGTCTTATGTCTAACTCTTTCAGCCATTTTGAATTTATTTTTGTGCATGGTGTGAGGGTGTGTTCTAACTTCATTGGTTTACATGCAGCTGTCCAACTTTCCCAGCACCACTTGTTGGAGAGACTTTTTCCCATTTTATATTCTTGCCTCCTTTGTCAAAGATTAATTGACTATAGGTGTGTGGGTTTATTTCTGGGCTCTCTATTCTGTTCCACTGATCTGTATGTCTGTTTTGTGCCAGTACTACAGTGTATTGATTACCATAACTTTGTAGTATTATCTGAAGTCTGGGAGGGTTAGGCCTCCTGCTTTGTTCTCTAGGAAACTCAAATAACTTGTCTAAATTTATACGGTTTATGGTTTAAATGAGTTTCAAATCCAGAACTCTGACAACAAAACCAGTTTACTTTCACACTTACTGACCTTTCCTTCATCTGAGTATTCACCAGTAGGAATGAGTTATAGAGTAAATTTTAATACCAGCAGAAGGTGGTGGATCAAAAAGTTTCCATTCTTACTTTAGAGGAAACTGTTATTAACTTTCTCAATTTACACCTCACCATCTCAGTTTTCATGTTGTTTAATGATATAAACTACCAGAAACTCATCAGTTTCTCATAACAGTTTTCTAAATGAGAAGGGAAAAGAGATTGATCTCCACTACATGCAAATAAATCAAGGGTGTTAGAAGGATAAAGATCTAGTCACTCTGTGGTAAACACTTCAGTAGGATTACAGAGGTTTCAGTGGTTTTGTTGATCTTTTTTCTAGTTAAAAATAATGTATGTTTACTTATGATAGAGTTTAAAGGATAGTGTGCTAGAATGAGAAAGTACTATTCTGGAAATCAGGAGATTCCAGAGATTTTAGTTCTGGTTCTTGATGTAATTAAGGCCCTGAGTAAGTTATTTCTCTATTCTGGACCTCAGGTTCCTCACTTGTAAAAGGAAGGGTAGTAGCCCATATGATTTCTAAGGTCCTTTATAGCTCTGACATTCTAAAAAGATCTGTGTTGTAGAAAACTCCTCTGAAAGAAATAGAAATCATAAATATCATATATAATACTATTAAGATTTCACTGTTTAAGTAAAAAATAATTGGAATTTGGATGATTGTAGAAATTCAAAATTATATACAGTCCTAAAGTTTTTCGTTCCTTAGGGTTTTTTTATTTGATTGTTTTATTTATGATTGTTATTTAACTCCATTCTTGCCTAAAGACTTTTGTTTTTCTCCTCACATTTCCTCTAGATGGTGCTCCATAATCAAAAATCACTCCTTTTAGGCTAGAAGCTATTAAGAAATATTCTTAGTCAGGAGCACGCTCCCTTGTGTTTCCAAATTCTGTATTATATTTTATCAGTGTCACAATTTAGAGGATACCAGCGCTATAAAGTATAAACATATTTTTCTAAGTTTCACAAATGTATTTAATATAGCACAAAGCACCATCTATATGGAATAGTTCCGTCTGTTATGCTGCGTACTGATATCATATCTGTGCTATGGAAGCCAGGCATTAATTGGTGTTAGATGTTTAGTATTCTGTTGATCTGCTAGATAGTGTGTACATCATTTATAAAATGAAGCTTTGGGGAATTCCCTGGTGGTCCAGTGGTTAGGACTCCACCTTTCCACTCAGGGGGCATGGGTTCAATCCCTGGTAGGGGAACTAGGATCTCACAAGCTGCTTATCATGACCAAATAAATAAATAAATAAAATGAAGCTTTTAGAAACATAGGACAGGAGACACATAGTTTTTCGAGGCAGAAGCTCAGGGTGTCTCCCTTTGCCTGGCAAAGCAATAAAGCTATCCTTTAAAAACAAAAAGAAAAACAAAAACATAGGACATCTTGAGTTAAATTTTCTTTACACATATTCAACAGATACATAATGAATATTTTAAAGGCAAAGTTTTACTTATATGTTATGTATTTCTTATTATAATATTTATTATTTCACAAAAGTATTAAAACTTCATACATAGGAAAGATCTTAGACCAGATGATTTTTGACTTGTAATTAAAAAAGGGTCATAAATGTCTTTTAATTTAAAAAATTACTGTTACATTTAATGTCTTTATACTTAACTATTTTAACATTGTTTAGTTCTCTACTCTCTTTAAGGAACTAATTATTTCTGTAACTCTAATCCCTTACCATCACTGTGCTTCTCACTTTAATTCTGAATGTCAATGATATAAATTCCATGGTATCTCAACATATTGAAAGTACCAACTTGAAAGATAAGATGAGTTGTCTCTGAAGATTTTATGTGTGGGTTTTATCAGATACAATTTTGTATTTAGCTGCCATTTTAAAAGAATTACTCATTCAGCAAATGTTAAATGTAACCAAAGTTGAATGTTTTGTTTTGTTTTGTTTTGTTTTGTTTTTAAACATCTTTATTGGGGTATAATTGCTTTACAATGGTGTGTTAGTTTCTGCTTTATAACAAAGTGAATCAGTTATACATATACATATGTTCCCATATCTCTTCCCTCTTGCGTCTCCCTCCCTCCCACCCTCCCTATCCCACCCCTCCAGGCTGTCACAAAGCACCGAGCCAATATCCCTGT
>NW_020839868.1:0-4563 GCF_003676395.1 Aethalodelphis obliquidens | reverse complement strand
TGGTACAGCCACTATGGAAAACAGTATGAAGTTTCCTTAAAAAACTAAAAATAGAGCTACCATATGATCCTGCAATCTCACTCCTGGGCATATATCCAGAGAAGAACATTGTCTGAAAGGATATATGCACCCTAATGTTCATTGCAGCACTGTTTGCAATAGCCAAGACATGGAAACAACCTAAATGTCCATCGACAGAGGAATGGATAAAGAAGATGTTGTACGTATATACAATGGAATATTACTCAGCCATTAAAAAGAATGAAATCATGCCATTTGCAACAACATGGATGGACCTAGAGATTGTCATACTGAGTGAAGTAAGTCAGACAGAGAAAGAGAAATATTGTATTATATATCTTATATGCGAAATCTAAAAACAAATGAGACAAATGAACTTATTTACAAAATAGAAACAGACTCACAGACTTAGAGAACAAACTTATGGTTACCAGGGGGGAAGGGTGGGGGGAAGGAATGGTTACGGAGTGTGGGATTGACATGTACACACTGCTGTATTTAAAATGGATAACCAACAAGGACCTACAGTATAGCACAGGGAAATCTGCTCAATATTATGTAACAACCTAAAAGGGAAAAGAATTTGAAAAAGAATAGATACATGTATATGTATAACTGAACCACTTTGCTGTACACCTGAAACTAACACAACATCGTTAATCAACTATACTCCAGGGAATTCCCTCATGGTCCAGTGGTTAGGGCTCTGCACTTTCACTGACTAGGGCCTGGGTTCGATCCCTTGTCAGGGAACTAAAATCCCACAAGCCGCACGGTGTGGCAAAAAAACAAAACAAAACAAAAAAACTATACTCCAATATAAAATGAAAAGTTAAAAAAAATATACTCACAAAGGAAAACTTTATCTTCTTGGAAAAAAGAGAACATTTGACTATAACAATGACATATGAAAAGTAAACTAGAATATAATATATCTTTTGAGTTGTATTAAATTTGATGTTTTCAGGTAAACAAGTACAAAATCCAGAGTTCCTTATTTTCTAATCTCGGTCAAATAAAAAGCTCAAGCTTTAAAATGTTATGATACCTCCTCTTTTGATGTCAGGGATGAAGATAAAAAGCTATCCCTCTAAAATTAGGGTTAGACTGTGCAGTCTTTCTTCTTTTTCTCATCAAGATATTATTCTTCTACACACAATTTCGATGAGGAAAACCAACCTGGATAAAGGAACATGACTTCTGTTTAAAATAATTATTTAGGAAATCAGAAATAGATGGTCAATAGCATGGTTGAATTAATAACACTCTGTTCAAAATAGAAATAAAATGTGTTCACACAGATAAATATAACTGTATTTTAAAATATCAATATTATAATTAAACATGTACTCTGTGTGCACACAGGCATATGTGCACTTTCATACACACACACACACACACACACACACACACACACACACACACAAGGACTGTTTATCCAAATTGTTAACATACTTTGCTGATTGCATTGTGGTAATAACTCTGTGAGAAAGCCAGTGTTATTATTCCTCATTAAATTGGACTATATCATCTGAAAGTAAAAAAGATAAAGCTGATCACATTGACAAATTTTACCTAATTTAAAACACTGATACACCAATATAAAAAGCCACTGTTTATATGGTTAGCACATTTGTTAATCCATTATTTTAATCATTATAGGATTGACAGTTTCATTCTTCTGCAAGCCAGACACATTCGATTTTTGAATCAACCCTTCTAATAACTCAGATGTCTAAGATTAAACATTTAAAATAAGTTACAATGCAAATTTGACCAAGTGAAATGCATTTGGTGTGTTTCAGGATCATAACAATTAAGAGATGATAGCTATTGTTCTAAAATAAAATTCTATGAATGTAATATTTAATGAGATTCAGAAATATTATAACACATTCACGTAAAATTTTACTCCATCATTAGTGAGAAGCATAGTAATTCAACTGTCTTAAAGCATGTACATAACATTTTATTGCAGAAAGGATCAGAAACATTTAAATTCTCACTGTGCATAGTAATGAAAGTTGTATTTTACCTAACTAAAAATGTGAACTGCAAAATTGCAAGATTTCCTGTAGGAAAATATAATACCAGTTTCTTTGTGGAGTTTTTGATACATTGGTAAAGAGTATAATTACAATTGCAAACAATTATTTTGCTTGGACATTAAAAATAAAATAGTTTACCTAAATAGCAAATAATAGGAGTTTTGTCTTAATTAAATCACCTAGAAGTTCTGTCCTTGTAGTGCCTTTTTTTTTTTTTTTTTTTTTTTTTTGTGGTACGCAGACCTCTCACCGTTGTGGCCTCTCCCATTGCGGGTCACAGGCTCCGGACGCGCAGGCTCAGCGGCCATGGCTCACGGGCCTAGCCGCCCCGCGGCGTGTGGGATCTTCCCGGACCGGGGCACGAGCTCGTGTCCCCTGCATTGGCAAACGGACTCTCAACAACTGCGCCACCAGGGAAGCCCTCCTTGTAGTGTCTTTTAAATAGGATGAATCTCAAAATAATTCCAATGAATAAAGATAACGTCTTATGACATTCAAGTGCACCATTTATAGTAAAATTCAGGTAATACGTTGGCAGCTGGTAGGAAGCTCCAAACACAGAAGTATTTCCACAGGGTTTGTTTAGATTTAGGTGGATTTCCAACAGTTACTGTGATTTTAATTCATCAGTCCTTTACAGTGGGATTTCTGAATATATAATCTGTACAGCACTTTCATCAGAATCAGCAGGAGTGCTTATTTCAAATGTGAATTCCTAGGTCCCATCAGAGGCCAAATCAACCAAAATCTAGGTGGCAGAACATGCATTTGCATTTTAATGATTTGTCCAAGTGATCCTCATGCACATTAAGTTTGAGAATGCATGTGCATCCTTAAATCCAAGTAGAGAATATATGAAATATCTATCAGGTAGTTCACAGAGTTGTTAGTCACAACTAAGACCAGGTGAGCAAATGCTGTAAAATAAAACAATAGTTTATATAATCTGACAATTATAACCTATTTCACAAACTTTAAGTACAAATGAGGAAGATTAAAAGGCTCAGAGTGTGCCAAGGTCACAGACCTCTTAGCCTTGGTGATTTTCAAGCTTGCCTGAAGAGTCCCCAGGAGGACTACAGGTACACTATAGATAACAATGTCACAATACAATCTACTGAATGAGAATCTCTTGGGGCAGAGGTCTGATAATCATTACGTTTAGCTCTCTAGTCTGGTGACATTTATCATTAAGGAAGTTTGGAATATACTTCCTTGAGCATTCCCAGGCTGACACTACAAAACACTCATAATAATCTGAATTGCTAGTGTGGCATTATAGCCTTAGTTAGCCCAATCACTTTAATTTATGTCTCTAGTATCTATTAACACCCTATATGCCATTACTTTTTACTTCAAAGGATTGGCTTAATACCGACATCTTATTACTGTTTTTACCTAGGATTGTTTTTAATGAATAATCATTAATGTACTCAATATTTGTACAATCTAATCTGTGAGCTGTCTGATATAATTTTCCTACATGAATTTTCAAAAGTTTCATTGCATATACAAATGCATTAATAGCATTTTTATTGACAATAGTTGGGGAAATTGTCATATCTTATAATTTGACGAGGTGTGATCAGTAGTGATTTTTTCTCTAAATATTCAATTCCATATATTTTTCTAAATATTTTCTATAAATTCAATATCTTGAAACATGTGTTTATATTATGGCATGAGACAAACAAGCTTAGAAATGATTACTCTTATCAACACTCACATAAGTATATTGATTCAAGGCTTATAATATAAAAAACGTCATAATGAATACAAGTGAAAACAGAAAAAGTAAAATCAGTCATCTCTCAGTTAAGAAAACATTTATACAACTGTTTAAAAATAACTGTAAAATTCAGTTGTATATATTCATTACTATACATGTAAAACCAAAAACTCAGTTCCTTAAAAGATTCTCCTTCAAGAATAATCTGTAGTTTAGAGTGGCTTAAATTTCCAGCTTCCTTGGCTGTTCTTTGCCAGTGTTTTCTGTGCTGGGAAGCAGAGAATGCAAAGGGCAGCACCGTATTCTGGTCCTGCAAGAGAAACAGAATGGTAAGATTTGGGAGATACAAGCTGCACTAATTATGTCACAGAGACTAGAACAGCAGTGATTTTTCCCCCATTATTATTATTTTATATCAGTAGAATCAATTCAATTCTATTATTAAATTAAATTGAATATGTGGAAGGCATACAGTGCCCTTTGACAGTTGTTACAACGAACGTGAGTGCACAGTGTCTCGTGAAATACCTTCCACGGTTGAAGCATTCCGTTAAGGCATGCCCCTCCGCTCCCTCTGGCGCTCCGAGGTGTTCCTAACGGGGGAAATCTGGACTTTTGCTTGAGGCCGGGCTGGGGCGGGGGGACTCACAATTCTTCTGCCGGCGAGCTCCAGAGCGCTCCTGCTGAAGCTCCCAGCAAGGAACTGAGAGCAGCAGGCCTCACACGAGTACACTCAGACTTCTTCTGTCACGAGTCAACTCAGAC
>NW_020839867.1:0-4567 GCF_003676395.1 Aethalodelphis obliquidens | reverse complement strand
TCCTCACCTTTCGATGATGTGGCCCCACTAGTGTGAGGACACTCCTGCCTGGTTCTCATCCACGTGGTTATGTGGACTCCCTGGTGAGGGTCTGTTCCTGGCTGTGTTCCTCACCCTTCTGTGAGGGAGACCCTCTGCTGATAGGTCACTCCTGCATGGCTGGCACACATTGCCTTGGTGAAGTCAGCCATGTGGTGGCAGTTGGAGCGTGCTGGGAATCTCCTCCCCCCGGTGATGAGGGCCCTCTTGCGTCAGACCCTAACTGCTGGGCTCACCAACTTTTCTTAGTGAGCCCAGTGATGCTTTGGCACTCCTCTTAGGATCCCATCTCCATGGGGATGTGGGCCTTCTGCTCTGAGGTCCCAACGGCTGGGTTGTTCACATTTTCATGATGTGGGCTCTCTGGTGTTAGTTCACAGAGGCCTGGATCCCATAGCCTCTGTGCTCTTGGCCGCCTGCTGGGAGGTTCCAACTGCTGGATTCCTCACTTTTTTAATTTTTTGGGCCCTCTGTTGTGAGTATCCTCCTGCCTGCCTCACTCCCAGCCCCTTCGTGATGTGTGTCCTCTGGTTTGAGACCACATGTGCTGGGTTCCTCACCTTTCGATGATGTGGGACCAATGGTCTTAGGAGACTCCTGCCTGGTTCACATCCCCTTGGTGATGTGGGCCCTCTGTTGAGAATCTGATCCTGGCTGGTTTCCTCACCCATCTGTGAGGTGGGCCGTCTGCTGTGAGGTCACTCCTGCCTGGCTTGCTCACCTCGCCTTGTGGACATGAGGCCTCTGGTGGCACTTGGAGCCTGCTGGGAGCCTCCTCCCCTCGGTGATGAGGGCCCTCTGGCGTCAGGCCCTAACTGCTGGGCTCCCCACATTTTGTGATGTGCGCCCAGTGGTGCGAGGACACTCCAGCCAGGTTCACATCCCCATGGGGATGTGGGCCTCCTGCTCTGAGGTCCCAATGCCTGGGTTGCTCACAGTTTCATGATGTGGGCTCTCTGCTGTTAGTTCACTCCTGCCTGCATCCCATAGCTTCTGTGCACTCGGCCGCCTGCTGGGAGGTTCCAAATGCTGGATTCCTCACCTTTCTTATTCTTTGGTCCCTCTGTTTTTAGGCTACTCCTGCCTGCCTCACTCCCATTCCCTCTGTGATATGTGTCCTCTGATTTGAGGCCACATGTGCTGGGTTCCGCACCTTTCGATGATGTGGCCCCACTGGAGGGAAGACAGTCCTGACTGGTTCCCATCCCCTTGCTGATGTGGGCCCTCAGGTGAGAGTCTGATCCTGGCTGGGTTCCTCACCCTTCTGTGAGGTGGGCCCTCTGCTGTGAGGTCAATCATGCCTGTCTGGCACACGTCACCTTGGCGACGTGGGCCCTCTGGTGGCAGTTGGAGTGTGCTGGGATCCTCCTCCCCTCGGTGATGAGGGCCCTCTTGCCTTAGGCCATAACTGCTGGGCTCCCCACATTTTCTGATGTGCGCCAAGTGAGTGAGGACACTCTTGCCAGGTTCCCATCCCCATGGGGATATGGGCCTTCTTCTCTGAGGTCAAAACGGCTGGCTTGCTCACAGTACCATGATGTGGGCCCTCTGCTGTGAGTTCACTCCGGCAAGGATCCCTTATCATCGGTGCTCTGAGCCGCCTGCTGGGAGGTTCCAACTGCTGGATTCCTCAACTTTTTTATTCTATGTGCCCTCTGTTGTGAGGCTCCTCCTGCCTGCCTCACTGCCAGCCCCTTGGTGATGACTGTCCTATGGCTTGAGGCCACATGTGCTGCATTCCTCACCTTTCGATGATGTGGCCCCACTCGTGTGAGGACACTCCTGCCTGGTTCCCATCCCCTTGGTGAGGTGGGCCCTCTGGCGAGAGTCTAATCCTGGCTGGGTTCCTCAACGTTCTGTGAGGTGGGCCCTCTGCTGTGAGGTCACTCCTGCCTGGCTGGCACACGTCACCTTGGAGACGTGAGCCCTCTGGTGGCAGTTGGAGCGTGCAGGGTGCCTCCTCCTCTCGGTGATGACGGCCCTCTGGCGTCAGGCCCTAAATGGTGGGCTCCCCACATTTTCTGATGTGCGCCCAGTGGTGCGAGGACACTCCAGCCAGGTTCCCATTCCCATGGGGATGTGGGCCTTCTGTGCTGAGGTCCCAACGCCTGGGTTGCTCACAGTTTTATGATGTGGGCCCTCTGCTGTGAGTTCACTGTGGCCTGGATCCCATAGCCTCGGTGTTCTGGGCCACCTGCTGGAAGGTCTAAATGCTGGAATCCTCACGTTTTTTATATTATGTGCCCTGTGTTGTGAGGCTACTCCTGCCTGCCTCACTCCAAGGCCCTTGGTGATGTGGGTCCTCTGGTTTGAGGACACATGTGCTGGGTTCCTCACCTTAAGATGATGAGGCCCCACTGGTGTGAGGATAATCCTGACTGGTTCCCATCCCCTTTGTGATGTGGGCCCTCTGGTGAGAGTCTGATCCTGGCTGGGTTCCTCACCCATCTGTGAGGTGGGCCCTCTACTATCAGGTAACTCTTGCCTGGCTTGCTCACCTCGCCTTGTTGACATGAGCCCTCTGGTGGCACTTGGACCCTGCTGGGAGCCTCCTCACCTCTGTGATGAGGGCCCTCTGACGTCAGGCCCTAACTGCTGGGCTCCGCAACTTTTCTTAGTGAGCCCAGTGATGCTCGGGCACTCCTCTTAGGTTCCCATCTCCATGGGGATGTGGGCCTTCTGCTCTGAGGTTCCAACGGCTGGGTTGATCACAATTTCATGATGTGGGCTCTCTGGTGTTAGTTCACTGTGGCCTGGATCCCATAGCCTCTGTGCTCTTGGCCGCCTGCTGGGAGGTTCCAACTGCTCGATTCCTCAACTTTTGTATTCTATGGGTCCTGTGTTGTGATGCTCCTCCTGCCTGCCTCACTCGCAACCCTTTCGTGATGTGGGTCTTCTGGTTTGAGGCCACATGTGCTGGGTTCCGCAACTTTCAATGATGTGGCCCCACTGGTGTGAGGACACTCCTGCCTGGTTCCCATCCCCTTGGTGATGTGGGCCTTCTGGTGACAGTCTTATCCTGGCTGGGTTCCTCACTCTTCTGTGAGGTAGGCCCTCTGCTGTGAGGTCAATCCTGCCTGACTTGCACACATCACCTTGGCGACGTGGGCCCTCTGTTGGCACATGGAACCTGCTGGGAGCCTCCTGCCCTCGGTGATGATGGCCCTCTAGCACCAGGCCCTAACTGCTGGGCTCCCCACGTTTTCTGATGTGAGCCCAGTGATGCCAGGACACTCCTGTCAGGTTCCCATCCCCATGGGGATGTGGGCTTTCTGCTCTGAGGTCCCAACGCCTGGGTGGCTCACAGTTTCATGATGTGGGCTCTCTGGTGTGAGTTCACTCCTGCCTGCATCCCATAGCTTCTGTGCTCTCGGCCACCTGCTGGGAGGTTCCAAATGCTGGATTCCTCACCTTTCTTATTCTTTGGGCCCTCTGTTTTTAGGCTACTCCTACCTGCCTCACTCCCATCCCCTTTGTGATGTATGTCCTCTGATATGAGGCCACATGTGCTGGGTTCCTCACCTTTCGATGATGTGGCCCCACTGGTGGGAGGACAGTCCTGACTGGTTCCCATCCCCTTGGTGTTGTGGGCCCTCTGGTGAGAGTCTCATCCTGCCTCGGTTCCTCACCCTTCTGTGAGATAGGCCCTCTGCTGTGATGTCACTACTGCCTGGCTGGCGCATGCCACCTTGTAGACGTGGGCCCTCTGTTGGCAGTTGGAACCTGCTGAGAGTCTCCTCCTCTCAGTTATGAGGGCCCCCTGGCATCAGGCCCTACCTGCTGGGCTCCTAACATTTTCTGATATGTGCTAAGTGGTGCGAAGCCACTCCTGCCAGGTTCCCATCCGAATGGGGATGTGGGCTTTCTGTTCTGAGGTCCCAACGGCTGGGCTGCTCACAGGTTCATGATGTGGGCCCTCTGCTGTGAGTTCACTGCGGCCTGGATCCCATAGCCTCGGTGCTCTGGGCCACTTGCTGGGAGGTTCCAACTGCTGGATTCCTCAACTTTTATATTCTATGGACCCTGTGTTGTGAGGCCAGTCCTGCCAGCCTCATTCCGAACCCCTTGGTGATGTGGTTCCTCTGGTTTGAGGCTACATGTGCTGGGATCCTCACCTTTCGATGATGTTGTCCCACTGGTGTGGGGACACTCCTGCCTGGTTCCCATCCCCTTGGTGATGTGGGCCCTCTGGTGAGAGTCTGATCCTGGCTGTGTTCCTCACCCTTCTGTGAGGTGGGCCCTCTGCTGTGAGGTCACTCCTGCCGGGCTGGCACACATCACCTTGGCATCGTTGGCCCTCTGGTGGCAGCTGGAGCCTGCTGGGAGCCTCCTCCTCAAGGTGATGAGTGCCCTCTAGCGTCAGGCCCTAACTTCTGAGCACCCCACGTTTTCTGATGTGAGCCCAGTGATGCCAGGACTCTCCTGTCATGTTCCCATCACCATGGGGATGTGGGCCTTCTGCTCTGAGGTCCCAATGTCTGGGTTGCTCACAGTTTCATGATGTGGGCTGTCTGGTGTTAGTTCACTC
>NW_020839866.1:0-4569 GCF_003676395.1 Aethalodelphis obliquidens | reverse complement strand
TCATATGGTAGTTCTATTTGTAGCTTTTTAAGGAACCTCCATACTGTTCTCCACAGTGGCTGTATCAATTTACATTCCCACCAACAGTGTAAGAGGGTTCCCTTTTCTCCACACCCTCTCCAGCATTTATTGTTTCTAGATTTTTTGATGATGGCCATTCTGACTGGTGTGAGATGATATCTCATTGTAGTTTTGATTTGCATTTCTCTCATGATTAGTGATGTTGAGCATTCTCTCATGTGTTTGTTGGCACTCTGTATATCTTCTTTGGAGAAATGTCTATTTAGGTCTTCTGCCCATTTTTGGATTGGGTTGTTTGTTTTTTTGTTATTAAGCTGCATGAGCTGCTTATAAATTTTGGAGATCAATCCTTTGTCAGTTGCTTCATTTGCAAATATTTTCTCCCATTCTGAGGGTTGTCTTTTGGTCTTCTTTATGGTTTCCTTTGCTGCGCAAAAGCTTTTAAGTTTCATTAGGTCCCATTTGTTTACTCTTGTTTTTATTTCCATTACTCTAGGAGGTGGGTCAGAAAGAACCTTGCTGTGATTTATGTCATAGAGTGTTCTGCCTATGTTTTCCTCTAAGAGTTTGATAGTTTCTGGCCTTACATTTAGGTCTTTAATCCATTTTGAGCTTATTTTTGATATGGTGTTAGGGAGTGATCTAACTTCATACTTTTGCATGTAGCTGTCCAGTTTTCCCAGCACCACTTATTAAACAGGCTGTCCTTTCTCCACGGTACATTTCTGCCACCTTTGTCAAAGATAAGGTGACCATATGTGCGTGGGTTTATCTCTGGGCTTTCTATCCTGTTCCATTGATCTATCTTTCTGTTTTTGTGCCAGTACCATACCGTTTTGATAACTGTAGCTTTGTAGTATAGTCTGAAGTCTGGGAGCCTGATTCCTCCAGTTCCTTCTTTCGTTCTCAAGATTGCTTTGGCTATTCGGGGTCTTTTGTGTTTCCATACAAATTGCAAAATTTTTTGTTCTAGTTCTGTGAAAAATGCCAGTGGTAGTTTGATAGGGATTGCATTGAATCTATAGATTGCTTTCGGTAGTAGAGTCATTTTCACAATGTTGATTCTTCCAATCCAAGAACATGGTATATCTCTCCATCTATTTGTATCATCTTTAATTTCTTTCATCAGTGTCTTATAATTTTCTGCATACAGATCTTTTGTCTCCTTAGGTAGGTTTATTCCTAGATATTTTATTCTTTTTGTTGCAATGGTAAATGGGAGTGTTTTCTTGATTTCACGTTCAGATTTTTCATCATTAGTATATAGGAATGCCAGAGATTTCTGTGCATTAATTTTGTATCCTGCCACTTTACCAAATTCATTGATTAGCTCTAGTAGTTTTCTGGTAGCATCTTTAGGGTTCTCTATGTATAGGATCATGTCATCTGCAAACAGTGACAGCTTTACTTCTTCTTTTCCGATTTGGATTCCTTTTATTTCCTTTTCTTCTCTGATTGCTGTGGCTAAAACTTCCAAAACTATGTTGAATAAGAGTGGTGAGAGTGGGCAACCTTGTCTTGTTCCTGATCTTAGTGGAAATGCTTTCAGTTTTTCGCCATTGAGGATGATGTTTGCTGTGGGCTTGTCATATATGGCCTTTATTATGTTGAGGAAAGTTCCCTCTATGCCTACTTTCTGCAGGGTTTTTATCATAAATGGGTGTTGAATTTTGTCAAAAGCTTTCTCTGCATCTATTGAGATGATCATATGGTTTTTCTCCTTCAATTTGTTTATATGGTTTATCACATTGATAGATTTGCGTATATTGAAGAATCCTTGCATTCCTGGAATAAACCCCACTTGATCATGGTGTATGATCCTTTTAATGTGCTGTTGGATTCTATTTGCTAGTATTTTGTTGAGGATTTTTGCATCTATGTTCATCAGTGATATTGGCCTGTAGTTTTCTTTCTTTGTGACATCCTTGTCTGGTTTTGGTATCAAGGTGATGGTGGCCTCGTAGAAGGAGTTTGGGAGTGTTCCTCCCTCTGCTATATTTTGGAAGAGTTTGAGAAGGATAGGTGTTAGCTCTTCTCTAAATGTTTGATAGAATTCGCCTGTGAAGCCATCTGGTCCTGGGCTTTTCTTTGTTGGAAGATTTTTAATCACAGTTTCAATTTCAGTGCTTGTGATTGGTCTGTTCATATTTTCTATTTCTTCCTGATTCAGTCTTGGCAGGTTGTGCATTTCTAAGAACTTGTCCATTTCTTCCAGATTGTCCATTTTATTGGCATAGAGTTGCTTGTAGTAATCTCTCATGATCTCTTTTATTTCTGCAGTGTCAGTTGTTACCTCTCCTTTTTCATTTCTAATTCTATTGATTTGAGTCTTCTCCCTTTTTTTCTTGATGAGTCTGGCTAGTGGTTTATCTATTTTGTTTATCTTCTCAAAGAACCAGCTTTTAGTTTTATTGATCTTTGCTATTGTTTCCTTCATTTCTTTTTCATTTATTTCTGATCTGATTTTTATGATTTCTTTCCTTCTGCTAGCTTTGGGGTTTTTTTGTTCTTCTTTCTCTAATTGCTTGAGGTGCAAGGTTAGGTTGTTTATTCGAGATGTTTCCTGCTTCTTAAGGTGGGCTTGTATTGCTATAAACTTCCCCCGTAGAACTGCTTTTGCTGCATCCCACAGGTTTTGGGTCGTTGTGTCTCCATTGTCATTTGTTTCTAGGTATTTTTTGATTTCCTCTTTGATTTCTTCAGTGATC
This sequence comes from Aethalodelphis obliquidens, assembly GCF_003676395.1. Lineage (NCBI taxonomy): Eukaryota > Metazoa > Chordata > Mammalia > Artiodactyla > Delphinidae > Aethalodelphis > Aethalodelphis obliquidens. Next base: position 1,840 of record NW_020839866.1, on the reverse strand, counting down.
TCTTCATTATTAAGTAGTGTATTGTTTAGCCTCCATGTGTTTGTATTTTTTTACAGATCTTTTCCTGTAATTGATATCTAGTCTCATGGCGTTGTGGTCAGAAAAGATACTTGATACAATTTCAATTTTCTTAAATTTACCAAGGCTTGATTTGTGACCCAAGATATGATCTATCCTGGAGAATGTTCCATGAGCACTTGAGAAAAATGTGTATTCTGTTGTTTTTGGATGGAGTGTCCTATAAATATCAATTAAGTCCATCTTGTTTAATGTATCATTTAAAGCTTGTGTTTCCTTATTTATTTTCATTTTGGATGATCTGTCCATTGGTGAAAGTGGGGTGTTAAAGTCCCCTACTATGAATGTGTTACTGTCGATTTCCCCTTTTATGGTTGTCAGTATTTGCCTTATGTATTGAGGTGCACCTATGTTGGGTGCATAAATATTTACAATTGTTATATCTTCCTCTTGGATCGATCCCTTGATCATTATGTAGTGTCCTTCTTTGTCTCTTCTAATAGTCTTTGTTTTAAAGTCTATTTTGTCTGATATGAGAATTGCTACTCCAGCTTTCTTTTGGTTTCCATTTGCATGAAATACTTTTTTCCATCCCCTTACTTTCAGTCTGTATGTGTCTCTAGGTCTGAAGTGGGTCTCTTGTAGACAGCAAATATATGGGTCTTGTTTTTGTATCCATTCAGCCAATCTGTGTCTTTTGGTGGGAGCATTTAGTCCATTTACATTTAAGGTAATTATCGATATGTGTGTTCCTATTCCCATTTTCTTAATTGTTTTGGGTTCGTTATTGTAGGTCCTTTCCTTCTTTTGTGTTTCTTGCCTAGAGAAGTTCCTTTAGCAGTTGTTGTAGAGCTGGTTTGGTGGTGCTGAACTCTCTCAGCTTTTGCTTGTCTGTAAAGGTTTTAATTTCTCCATCAAATCTGAATGAGATCCTTGCTGGGTAGAGTAATCTTGGTTGCAGGTTTTTCTCCTTCAACACTTTCAATATGTCCTGCCACTCCCTTCTGGCTTGCAGAGTTTCTGCTGAAAGATCAGCTGTTAACCTTATGGGGATTCCCTTGTGTGTTATTTGTTGTTTTTCCCTTGCTGCTTTTAATATGTTTTCTTTGTATTTAATTTTTGACAATTTGATTAATATGTGTCTTGGCGTATTTCTCCTTGGATTTATCCTGTATGGGACTCTCTGTGCTTCCTGGACTTGATTAATGATTTCTTTTCCCATATTAGGGAAGTTTTCAACTATAATCTCTTCAAATATTTTCTCAGTCCCTTTCTTTTTCTCTTCTTCTTCTGGAACCCCTATAATTCGAATGTTGGTGCGTTTAATGTTGTCCCAGAGGTCTCTGAGACTGTCCTCAGTTCTTTTCATTCTTTTTTCTTTATTCTGCTCTGCAGTAGTTATTTCCACTATTTTATCTTCCAGGTCACTTATCCGTTCTTCTGCCTCAGTTATTCTGCTATTGATCCCATCTAGAGTACTTTTAATTTCATTTATTGTGTTGTTCATCGTTGCTTGCTTCATCTTTAGTTCTTCTAGGTCCTTGTTAACTGATTCTTGCAATTTGTCCATTCTATTGTCCATTCTATCTCCAAGATTTCGGATCAACCTTACTATCATTATTCTGAATTCTTTTTCAGGTAGACTGCCTATTTCCTCTTCATTTGTTAGGTCTGGTGGGTTTTTATCTTGCTCCTTCATCTGCTGTGTGTTTTTCTGTCTTTTCATTTTGCTTATCTTACTGTGTTTGGGGTCTCCTTTTTTGCAGGCTGAAGGTTCGTAGTTCCTGTTGTTTTTTGTGTCTGTCCCCAGTGGCTAAGGTTG
>NW_020839865.1:0-4569 GCF_003676395.1 Aethalodelphis obliquidens | reverse complement strand
TCATATGGTAGTTCTATTTGTAGCTTTTTAAGGAACCTCCATACTGTTCTCCACAGTGGCTGTATCAATTTACATTCCCACCAACAGTGTAAGAGGGTTCCCTTTTCTCCACACCCTCTCCAGCATTTATTGTTTCTAGATTTTTTGATGATGGCCATTCTGACTGGTGTGAGATGATATCTCATTGTAGTTTTGATTTGCATTTCTCTCATGATTAGTGATGTTGAGCATTCTCTCATGTGTTTGTTGGCACTCTGTATATCTTCTTTGGAGAAATGTCTATTTAGGTCTTCTGCCCATTTTTGGATTGGGTTGTTTGTTTTTTTGTTATTAAGCTGCATGAGCTGCTTATAAATTTTGGAGATCAATCCTTTGTCAGTTGCTTCATTTGCAAATATTTTCTCCCATTCTGAGGGTTGTCTTTTGGTCTTCTTTATGGTTTCCTTTGCTGCGCAAAAGCTTTTAAGTTTCATTAGGTCCCATTTGTTTACTCTTGTTTTTATTTCCATTACTCTAGGAGGTGGGTCAGAAAGAACCTTGCTGTGATTTATGTCATAGAGTGTTCTGCCTATGTTTTCCTCTAAGAGTTTGATAGTTTCTGGCCTTACATTTAGGTCTTTAATCCATTTTGAGCTTATTTTTGATATGGTGTTAGGGAGTGATCTAACTTCATACTTTTGCATGTAGCTGTCCAGTTTTCCCAGCACCACTTATTAAACAGGCTGTCCTTTCTCCACGGTACATTTCTGCCACCTTTGTCAAAGATAAGGTGACCATATGTGCGTGGGTTTATCTCTGGGCTTTCTATCCTGTTCCATTGATCTATCTTTCTGTTTTTGTGCCAGTACCATACCGTTTTGATAACTGTAGCTTTGTAGTATAGTCTGAAGTCTGGGAGCCTGATTCCTCCAGTTCCTTCTTTCGTTCTCAAGATTGCTTTGGCTATTCGGGGTCTTTTGTGTTTCCATACAAATTGCAAAATTTTTTGTTCTAGTTCTGTGAAAAATGCCAGTGGTAGTTTGATAGGGATTGCATTGAATCTATAGATTGCTTTCGGTAGTAGAGTCATTTTCACAATGTTGATTCTTCCAATCCAAGAACATGGTATATCTCTCCATCTATTTGTATCATCTTTAATTTCTTTCATCAGTGTCTTATAATTTTCTGCATACAGATCTTTTGTCTCCTTAGGTAGGTTTATTCCTAGATATTTTATTCTTTTTGTTGCAATGGTAAATGGGAGTGTTTTCTTGATTTCACGTTCAGATTTTTCATCATTAGTATATAGGAATGCCAGAGATTTCTGTGCATTAATTTTGTATCCTGCCACTTTACCAAATTCATTGATTAGCTCTAGTAGTTTTCTGGTAGCATCTTTAGGGTTCTCTATGTATAGGATCATGTCATCTGCAAACAGTGACAGCTTTACTTCTTCTTTTCCGATTTGGATTCCTTTTATTTCCTTTTCTTCTCTGATTGCTGTGGCTAAAACTTCCAAAACTATGTTGAATAAGAGTGGTGAGAGTGGGCAACCTTGTCTTGTTCCTGATCTTAGTGGAAATGCTTTCAGTTTTTCGCCATTGAGGATGATGTTTGCTGTGGGCTTGTCATATATGGCCTTTATTATGTTGAGGAAAGTTCCCTCTATGCCTACTTTCTGCAGGGTTTTTATCATAAATGGGTGTTGAATTTTGTCAAAAGCTTTCTCTGCATCTATTGAGATGATCATATGGTTTTTCTCCTTCAATTTGTTTATATGGTTTATCACATTGATAGATTTGCGTATATTGAAGAATCCTTGCATTCCTGGAATAAACCCCACTTGATCATGGTGTATGATCCTTTTAATGTGCTGTTGGATTCTATTTGCTAGTATTTTGTTGAGGATTTTTGCATCTATGTTCATCAGTGATATTGGCCTGTAGTTTTCTTTCTTTGTGACATCCTTGTCTGGTTTTGGTATCAAGGTGATGGTGGCCTCGTAGAAGGAGTTTGGGAGTGTTCCTCCCTCTGCTATATTTTGGAAGAGTTTGAGAAGGATAGGTGTTAGCTCTTCTCTAAATGTTTGATAGAATTCGCCTGTGAAGCCATCTGGTCCTGGGCTTTTCTTTGTTGGAAGATTTTTAATCACAGTTTCAATTTCAGTGCTTGTGATTGGTCTGTTCATATTTTCTATTTCTTCCTGATTCAGTCTTGGCAGGTTGTGCATTTCTAAGAACTTGTCCATTTCTTCCAGATTGTCCATTTTATTGGCATAGAGTTGCTTGTAGTAATCTCTCATGATCTCTTTTATTTCTGCAGTGTCAGTTGTTACCTCTCCTTTTTCATTTCTAATTCTATTGATTTGAGTCTTCTCCCTTTTTTTCTTGATGAGTCTGGCTAGTGGTTTATCTATTTTGTTTATCTTCTCAAAGAACCAGCTTTTAGTTTTATTGATCTTTGCTATTGTTTCCTTCATTTCTTTTTCATTTATTTCTGATCTGATTTTTATGATTTCTTTCCTTCTGCTAGCTTTGGGGTTTTTTTGTTCTTCTTTCTCTAATTGCTTGAGGTGCAAGGTTAGGTTGTTTATTCGAGATGTTTCCTGCTTCTTAAGGTGGGCTTGTATTGCTATAAACTTCCCCCGTAGAACTGCTTTTGCTGCATCCCACAGGTTTTGGGTCGTTGTGTCTCCATTGTCATTTGTTTCTAGGTATTTTTTGATTTCCTCTTTGATTTCTTCAGTGATCTCTTCATTATTAAGTAGTGTATTGTTTAGCCTCCATGTGTTTGTATTTTTTTACAGATCTTTTCCTGTAATTGATATCTAGTCTCATGGCGTTGTGGTCAGAAAAGATACTTGATACAATTTCAATTTTCTTAAATTTACCAAGGCTTGATTTGTGACCCAAGATATGATCTATCCTGGAGAATGTTCCATGAGCACTTGAGAAAAATGTGTATTCTGTTGTTTTTGGATGGAGTGTCCTATAAATATCAATTAAGTCCATCTTGTTTAATGTATCATTTAAAGCTTGTGTTTCCTTATTTATTTTCATTTTGGATGATCTGTCCATTGGTGAAAGTGGGGTGTTAAAGTCCCCTACTATGAATGTGTTACTGTCGATTTCCCCTTTTATGGTTGTCAGTATTTGCCTTATGTATTGAGGTGCACCTATGTTGGGTGCATAAATATTTACAATTGTTATATCTTCCTCTTGGATCGATCCCTTGATCATTATGTAGTGTCCTTCTTTGTCTCTTCTAATAGTCTTTGTTTTAAAGTCTATTTTGTCTGATATGAGAATTGCTACTCCAGCTTTCTTTTGGTTTCCATTTGCATGAAATACTTTTTTCCATCCCCTTACTTTCAGTCTGTATGTGTCTCTAGGTCTGAAGTGGGTCTCTTGTAGACAGCAAATATATGGGTCTTGTTTTTGTATCCATTCAGCCAATCTGTGTCTTTTGGTGGGAGCATTTAGTCCATTTACATTTAAGGTAATTATCGATATGTGTGTTCCTATTCCCATTTTCTTAATTGTTTTGGGTTCGTTATTGTAGGTCCTTTCCTTCTTTTGTGTTTCTTGCCTAGAGAAGTTCCTTTAGCAGTTGTTGTAGAGCTGGTTTGGTGGTGCTGAACTCTCTCAGCTTTTGCTTGTCTGTAAAGGTTTTAATTTCTCCATCAAATCTGAATGAGATCCTTGCTGGGTAGAGTAATCTTGGTTGCAGGTTTTTCTCCTTCAACACTTTCAATATGTCCTGCCACTCCCTTCTGGCTTGCAGAGTTTCTGCTGAAAGATCAGCTGTTAACCTTATGGGGATTCCCTTGTGTGTTATTTGTTGTTTTTCCCTTGCTGCTTTTAATATGTTTTCTTTGTATTTAATTTTTGACAATTTGATTAATATGTGTCTTGGCGTATTTCTCCTTGGATTTATCCTGTATGGGACTCTCTGTGCTTCCTGGACTTGATTAATGATTTCTTTTCCCATATTAGGGAAGTTTTCAACTATAATCTCTTCAAATATTTTCTCAGTCCCTTTCTTTTTCTCTTCTTCTTCTGGAACCCCTATAATTCGAATGTTGGTGCGTTTAATGTTGTCCCAGAGGTCTCTGAGACTGTCCTCAGTTCTTTTCATTCTTTTTTCTTTATTCTGCTCTGCAGTAGTTATTTCCACTATTTTATCTTCCAGGTCACTTATCCGTTCTTCTGCCTCAGTTATTCTGCTATTGATCCCATCTAGAGTACTTTTAATTTCATTTATTGTGTTGTTCATCGTTGCTTGCTTCATCTTTAGTTCTTCTAGGTCCTTGTTAACTGATTCTTGCAATTTGTCCATTCTATTGTCCATTCTATCTCCAAGATTTCGGATCAACCTTACTATCATTATTCTGAATTCTTTTTCAGGTAGACTGCCTATTTCCTCTTCATTTGTTAGGTCTGGTGGGTTTTTATCTTGCTCCTTCATCTGCTGTGTGTTTTTCTGTCTTTTCATTTTGCTTATCTTACTGTGTTTGGGGTCTCCTTTTTTGCAGGCTGAAGGTTCGTAGTTCCTGTTGTTTTTTGTGTCTGTCCCCAGTGGCTAAGGTTG
>NW_020839864.1:0-4570 GCF_003676395.1 Aethalodelphis obliquidens | reverse complement strand
CACACACACACACACACACACACACACACACACACACACACACACACGCACAGCAGCTCAGAGACATCTTTACAAAAGAAGGAAGGACACAAACACGGTGTAATCATGATCGAGGATTTTCCTTTCCACATCTGTGACCATCCAGTCACCAAACGTTTCTCCATTGGCCCCCAAATGCCGATTTTTAAGACATGCACGATAAGTGAATAAAAGACAAATTCTGAGAAATACTCAACACTGAACTCCCTCCCCAGCTGACATGTAAAAGCCCCTTAATAACATCTTAAGTTGATTTCCATGCTATTTAAACCCAGCCTCACAAATTAAAGTCTTTGTTTTTATCAGTGCATTGAAGATCCTGAGAGAGATAAATATCTTTTGATTGGAAAAATTTCTCCAGTGTTCCATCGAGCTTCTCAGAATAGGAAATGATGTAACTGCCAGCGGCACGGGATCAGAAACACTGCACTCACAGAGCTGCTCAGAACTCTCAGGTTTGTCCTTGCCCCTGTGCACAGCTCTGCTGGCTCCATCTGCAGGGGAGGCACGGGGGCTTGCACTGTGAGAACGGCTCTTTCAAAGAGAGGCCATTGACCCCACTGGGTCTCTGCTCCCAGGTGTTGTACACTAAGGTAAACCCCTCAAACGGCACACACTGGTCACCAGTGGGAACTCCTGTTTTCTCTTTGCATCTTACAAAGCACGTCCTTTCCTACTACCCAGTTGATGAACAAGGCAATCCTGTGAAGTAGGCAGGGCAGGTATTTCGCTCACCACATAATTTAGATATTTTTTTAAATGCCGAATGATTTGCCCAAGGCACGACAGCTACAGAAAGAGGCAGAGCTTGTGTGAGAACTCAGGCTCTGATACTTGGTCCAGTGTGGCTTTGGCTACAGGCTTGCTTCCCACCATCCTTTGCAAGAGGAGGCTTGGACTATTCTCAGGACATGGAAAGAGAATAAACTTCAAAATCATCCCCAGGAGAGAGAGACAGATGGACCCAATTTTGCTCTCTTCCTGAGAGAGTTCAGTGGCCATAACAAAAGCTCTGTTCAGATCAAAACTTAAGCACTCATCGTGTCGTAGGCTGGATAATGGCCTCCCAAATATGTCCATGTCCTAATGCTTGGAACCTGTGAATGTTTCCTCTCCTGACAAAGGAGTCTTTGGAGATGTGACTAAGAATCTCGAGATGGGGAGAATATCCTGGTATATCCAGGTGGACCCAATGGATTGACTTGCTTTTGAATAGAAATTAAATGAATATCTTATATCTGTACATAGATCACATATCTTGAAACGGAGAGTGGCACTGCGTGGTTCAAGCAAATTCTCTTATTTGTTCTGTATAAAAGAGAAGTGTTAATGAATACTGGAATGTATTCACAAGGGTCCTTATAGGAGGGGGGCACAAAGCTTACAGAAAGCAGAGCAGGCAATGTAACCATGGAAGCAGAGCCTGGAAAGATGAGAGAGAAAAAGAGATTGGAAAATGCTACACTGCTGGCTTTGAAGATAGAGGATGGAGGGGGCTGTGAGCCAATGAATTCAGGCAGCCTCAAGACGGTGGAAAAGGCAAGAAAGTGGATTCTCCCCTAGAGCCTCCACAACAAATGCTACCCTGCCAACATCTTGACTTTAGTCCAGTAAGATCTCTGTCAAACTTGTGACCTGCAGAACTCTAATATAATAAATTAGTGTGGTATTAAGCCATGAAATCTGTAGTAACTTGTGGCAGAAGCAACAGGAAACGAATATATATCACATATCAACTTTCTCTCTCAGTATCCACAAAACGTGTTTCCGTGAAACTGAAACTGAACCCACAACTTGCCATCTTGACCCACTGAAATTTGAAAATAATTGCCAAAGGCAATGATTTTGGCTTAAAAAAATAATAGCGAGTATTTATTGCTTAGTATGTGCCACACAATGTTCTACAACCTGTGTGTGTGTGTGTGTGCGCGTGTGTGTGATCTCACTGAATCCTCACTATAACCCAAATTACTTAAACCTTCTGTGCCTCACTTCCCCACAATGTAAAATGGGTACAACAAAAGCACCTTTTTCATATTCTCTGTCATGGTGACCAGCCTCGCAACATGGCCCGCAGTGATCACTTGCGATACTGTGATTTATAATATGAAATGTGTATTTGGTCTTTGTCCCCTTTCCTGGCACAAAGCGCCCAAAATACTTGGAATTTCCTAAGTGATTAGAGCAATAAAGCCATCTTTTTTATAATACTTGGGTTTTGTCCCCAGTTCCTATAATAGCTTGAGAATGATAAAAAGTGACTCATGTTAGTCATTAACAAGCGCCTTTCAACCACATCTGAGTTTATGTTAATGAGGTGACTTCTGGAAAGCCCTTAAGGATGGGAGCTGGTTGCCAGGGGAACCATATTGATTACAGGGTGGAAGATTTCAGGCCTCCCCACTCCTGCCCACCTCCAGGGAGGGTGCTTGAAGTTGAACAGATCACTCATGGCCAATGCTTTTATCACTGTGCCTATATAAAAGCCTCCATAAAAATCCAAAAGGGCAAGGTTCAGAGAGCTTCCAGATCGGAGAACATGTGGAAATGCTGGGAGGGTGGTACCCAGAGCGGGCCTAGGAGCTCTGCATCCCTTCCCACATACCTTGCTCTGTGCCTCTCTTCCATCTGACTGTTCCTGAGTTACAGCCCTTACTAAACTACTAACTAGTAATAAAGTGTTTTCCTGAGTTCTAGCAAATTAGTGGAACTCAAGAAGGGGGTGGTAGAAACCTCCAACTTATAGCCAGTCTGTCAGAAGCACAGGTAACAACCTGAACTCGCAAATGGCATGGTAAGAACTGAGGCCTCCTGCCACCAACCAGCACTAACTTATCTAGCGTGTGAGTGAATCACCACGGAAGCTGATCCTTCAGCCCTGGTCAGGCCTTCAGATGACCGTCGCCCTAAACAAGATCCTGACTATAACCTCACGAGAGACCCTGAAACTAGAACCACCAGGCTAAGCTTCCCCCAAATGCCTGACTCTCAGTAACTGTGTGAGACAATCAATATCTGTTCCTGCTTTAAGCTCCTAAATTTTGCAGTCATTTGTTACACAGCAATAGATAATACAGTTGTTATGAAAATAAAATTAGTTAATGTTTTAACTAATATACAGGATACTTCAAGTAGGACATGGCATATAGTAGGCATTATTTAAGTGTTCGTAAAATTAAGTCTTTCATTAAAAACATGGATACCATGAACTGGATCTTGGTAGGTGACAGGATTACAAAGATGATAAAATACACGTTCCCTGTCCACAGTAGCTCAAATTGGGGGTTGGGGGGTTAAACATATGCACAATTGATGTGTTCTGCACAGCACACCTGCAAGTATTTTGAGAAACAGTCAAATGTATGGAGGATTTAATAAGCCATTAAAATTTATATATTTCAGTAAATTTATATCAATGTAAAATGTTTCAACAATTAAAATGAATGTGTCAAGTGGTTTAATTTTTCTGTAATTGTTTTTCTCCCACTTCCACTTACTTGTCCCCTTAAATTATATACCAAATAAATTAAGAATAGGTCATGTCTCCATGTAATAATAAGTTGCAGTTGGTGTTTTCAAGGAGCTTTGAATATTAAAATTGCCATTGTTAATTTATACTATTAATTTCTGCACTCTCTATCTTTAGACCATGTTGAAGTCTTTAAGAAAACATCCTAAAGCACTCAAAAGATAAAAGAAGGAATATTTTTAAAGGAAGTTAAATGTGTTCTTTATTTTCTCCTTATCTTATGAGTCATTCGAAAGTGAATCTACCATACCAGGCGTTATCAAAGTAATGGTGGAAAACAGGACTATTTTTTGTGAAATGTGAATCAAAATTAACCGAATGAGTAAATGAGGCAGAAACACATCCATATAGCTCTGCTCTTTTTGAGCCAAGATATCCAGCAATTTAGAACACTGATCAATGCAGTAATGTTTCCACAGGTTTTGTCTTATTTTTTTTGTTTTATTTTTTTAGCGTCTGCCACTGAGATTCGCATTACTTTTTTGTAAATTCTGCCCTTGACAGAGCCAAAGTCAAAATATTATTTTTGCTGCTAAAGAGTACATATTGAACATTTATTTTAGCATGTGGAAATGCTCAAAGGAGGGAAAAAAAGAACACCTGTGACTCTACAAGGACAATCTCTGGTTTCATGGAACACTGAGAATGTTGGAGCTGTCGGCTCTTATAATCCCTGCCTGAAGTTAATTTGATTTCTCCATTCAAGTTAAAATGAATTGCATAACTGAGCAGCCGTATACTTTCCATCTTATTAAACCAATGAGTACGTTATACACTGTGCCCTTCCAGTCATCCTAACTGAGCTCTCCACTCACGGCCCAGAGGTTTTAATTGCATAACCAGCTGTTATTGTCACTTGAGGTCCTGTGTGGAGTAATTAGTGAGAAGACACTAAGTCAACCCAAGAGAACTCTGGTAGAATTACATTCTGCCCACAGATGTGCAAATCATCAGGGTGTGTGTGTGTGTGTGTGTGTGTGTGTGTGTGTGTGTGTGTGTGTG
>NW_020839863.1:0-4571 GCF_003676395.1 Aethalodelphis obliquidens | reverse complement strand
GCCACCCATGTGGAGGGTCAGTGGTCCTATCCAGTCTTAACCAGCTCAGCTCAAACTAGACACAGCTGACTCCAAGCTCCTGGAAGACAACTCGGGGAAACATCTTATTGTGGAGGCTCCGTGCTGCTTGGAGGACTGCAAGTCTTAAATGACCTTGATTAGTGAAGGCAGGTGAAATGGGTTTGACCAATAATCACCCAGTTTTACCCCCCCCCATCTTTACATCATTCCTCCATCTCGAGGGAAGAGGGGGCGATGACTGAATGTAATTCCTGCCGAGAAGAGGCATAGGGCTAACACAGCACTGTATTCAATGAACCAACTATACTCCAATTAAAAAAACAAAAGCATAGGGCTAACCAAAGCTTCAGGAATGCAACTGTTTAGTGCTCACTTGAAAACACTCTCTTGTTCCCACTTTCAAGTTGATCCCAAGAAACAGATACCACCTACGTGCCAGCAGTCATAGGCCCAAGATTGATCACTGAAACGGCGGACAAATACGTACCCTGAGGGGGCACACACTGTTAAAATGCAGGCTTATTTTAGGGATTTTATCTAGGACAAGGTCAAGCCAGTTATCAGTATCTTACCTTTTTACATATTGGAGAGTCCCAATCATTATCAGTTTGACTGAAACACTTAAATATGGAAGGAACACAGGCTGGGGAAAAATAAGTATGTTTTCTGTCCTTACCTAATATAACCTTGACCGGGGTAGACTATAGTCTTTTTTTTTTTTTTACATCTGAGGTCCCAAGGACCAAATTTCACCTTAGACAAGGAAAAACACGACAGGAAATTCTGTTGAGTAGCCTAATCTGATATGTTACAGTGAGGTTAGGGACAGTCAAAAAATTAATGACAGGTACTTCCCTGGTGGTCCAGTGGTTAAGACTTCATGCTTCCCATGCAGGGGGCTCAGTTTCAATCCCTGGTTGGGAAACTAAGATCCCACATGCCTCCTGGTGCAGCCAAAACAAATAATTAAAAAAATAAAAATTAATGACAGGCAGGATCAAGGGGTCAGCATGATCAAATACAGAAAAAGGTTTTGGATGAAATATCCAACAGCTAGAGAGAGTACCTGCTTTTGCCCAAGTATGAGAAGTCCTAATCATTGAATTGTCCTTGCAAGCCTTAATTTCTTTCTTCTGGCTTCTTTCTGAAAAGCTGCTTAAAATCTGTTAGGGGTTCACTTGCCCACTGGGAAAAGTCAGTGTACAGGGTCTGGAGCCAGCCAAGGCTTGGACGATCTCGGTCAACAGTTCTCCTCTGCAGTATGGTTTCCATTTCCCATCACGTTCCACACAAGGTCCAGTCTAGGGACAATGAAGCTGGTCTTCCGGATGTTTACTCTTCCAAGATTTCAGTCTAGAGGGTCATCTCCTCCAAGAGCTTCCTAACATGGTTTTGCCACGAATCCAAAGTTGGGGATCGAAATGCAGCAGAACCCAGCTATTCCCCGGAATCCCCACAATTGCCTCCTGATAGTGGAAACTGCAACCCCGGCTAGAGCGTCCCTTCTGTCAGGGAGCAAGTCTCTCTGTCCTTATGAGAGTTCAAAACCCAAGTATTTAACAGAGGGCAGAGAACTACGCCCTTTTCTTGGACACCTTATAGCTTCATTCAGTCATAAAGTTCAAAATCAAAACTGCATTCTGGCCTCAGGTGTCCTTTGTTTTACTGGCAATCAGAACGATACCATCCACATACTGGAACAGGGCTCCCTCGTTTAGTTGAAGGGCCTTCAAATATTTCGCCAGGATTTCTACAAACATCATGGGGGAATTTTTAAGTCCCTCAGGACTTCCTGTCCAGCCACACTGTTGTTTTACCCTTGTATCTAGATCTTCCCGTTAAAAGCAAACCATTCTTGGGGTTCAAATCTCAAGGGTATGCAAAACAAACAAACCCCCAAACCTCCTTCAAATCCAGTTCAGTAAACCACCAAAATCTCTGGTGAGCAGTAGTGACGAGAGTGTACGGATTAGGGACTACTGGATGAGTATCTTCCACAATTCGATTAATTGCTTTTAAGTAATGCACAAACCAATATTCATCTCTACCTGGTTCTAGACTAGTAAAACTGGAGTATAAGGTGACTCGCAGGGACGCGTTAAATCATATTCGAGGAAGGCTGTTAGCAGGGGATGAATTCCATGCTTTGCCTGCTCCTTCACTGGGTACTGCATGAAATTTGCAATTTTTGCCCCAGGGCTGAGCCTCAGCTGTACGGGTGGAGCTGTCTTTGCTTTTCCCAGCCTCCCATCTGCCCAGACCTCTGGACTCACCTTCTGCAGTACCTCTTCCAGAATGGCTGCCGGCTGTTCCCTTTGAGGTCGGAGCAATAGAGCCTGCGATGTACAAGCTGCTCTGGTGGAATTGTGGTGTCCACTCCTCCAGGTGCAAAGGTAACCTTGGCATTTAGTTGGTAAATCTCATCCCGGAAGGGGACTGGGGCATTCAGGCTTGTCCAGAAAGCTATGCTTCAGATGGGCCCTCCTCCACCTGAGAGTCTAGCAGCTGGAGAAAAGGCTTTTTCAGGGTTTCTCCGGACACCCCAGTTGCTAACATAAGACACAGAACAAAATTTAGTAAGTTTTGTATTTTAAACCGAGTAAGTGGCCCCCTGCCATAATCACCCAGGGCTCCATATGGGAGATACTGAGACAGTCGGGATTTAAAGGAGCCTCTGGGCCCTGTCTTTCGTGGTCACTGTCTTTGTCAGTTAACTCTGGCATCTGATGTGCCACCTGTTTACCTTCTTCAAGAGTCTTACTGGGCTTCCCTGGTGTCGCAGTGGTTGAGAGTCCGCCTGCCGATGCAGGGGTCACGGGTTTGTGCCCCGGTCCGGGAAGATCCCACATGCCGCGGAGCGGCTGGGCCCGTGAGCCATGGCCGCTGAGCCTGCGCGTCCAGAGCCTGTGCTCCGCAACAGAGAGGGCACAGCAGTAAGAGGCCCACGTACCGCAAAAAAAAAAAAAAAAATACCGATGAAAAAATATTTTCCATTATCTCTGGGTCATCTCTGGAAGGTGGCACACTGCCCTTTCAAGGAAATAAATCCGAAGTTGCCAAGGGGGGATGGACCCAGATCCACCCCCTCAGCTGCCCAGTCTCAGTGGCCACACCCCACCTGGGACTTACCTGAATGGATACTGCCCTGCCTGAGAATGGGTAGCTCCCTGGCCAAATCCAGTTCCCTGCAGGGTATGAGCGTGTAGACCATGCCCACTTCTCCATCCTCAGAGACTGGGAGGGCACCCTCCCCCCCCAAGCCGGAGGCTGTGGCTCAGGCAGCAGCAGCGAAAGAGCAGGGGCGCCATCATATGGGGGCGGGGGAAGAGCAGTCGGGGTGCCCAGCTGAGCCCACAGCAAGTCCGCCTCCTCCTAATCAAGCAAACCAGGTTTCTTTGCCTTCCCTTCCTGTTGGGCCTTCATCTTCTCTGCATGTGCTTTATTTTGATACAATAAGGTAGAAGACTGTACATAAGGTACTTCATCCCATTTTTCTTCCCATTTACAAAATAAATCTAGTTGCAAACTTGTACTGTAACCTAAGGATCCATTTTTAGGCCATTATGCTCCAGAGTCTAAAGGATATCGTGGAACAAACAAACCAGACCAAAAACAAGACCGATCCCAGCGCCCCGGGCCTGCAACCCAGGTATGGAGCACCTGAGCAGCTGGAACCTTTTCTATTTTCTACCAAAATCCTGCCAGGTGGGCCTCCACCCTCCCCCCCCCCCCCCCCCCCCCAATCCGGACGGGAATGCCAAACAACCTAGGCACAGGCGTGTTACTCACCCAGAAGACGTCTTCCAAACCCAAAACCGTTTCTTTGCTGCGAAACAAAACTAGGCGCCGGAGGCCCGCAGCGTCTCACTGAGGAAACCCGGGGCACAGTCCCCGGAACAGAAGGATGAGGCAGCTGCTTGGACTCAAAATACCAGCAAGGGGCCGACCAGCCACGGGCGAAAGGTCCGTCTGGACTCACCCCCGGCCGGCTCACCATCTTTGTCCCCGAACCTTCTGCGCGACGTGCAGCAGGCCAAACCGCTGAGACGCCGAGGTTTGCAGCACAGAGGGTTTAGTCCACAAGGCAGCCACGCGGGGAGACGGAAGAGAAAGGCTCAGACCCGCCTCCCGGAAGGCAAGATGCTCGGGGTATATTATGGGATGACCAATATAGCAGCAGGGTGGTCCGAGGCGTGGGGAGCGTGGGGATAGGTGATTGCGAAAAGGCGTGGCCATCGTCATCCTGAGCAGGTGTGGCTCAGCTACAGGCCTCTGCACCTTCAAAACTGGAGGGTGGGAGTTCCCTGGCGGACCAGCGGTTAGGACTCTGCGCTGCCACTGCAGGGGGCACGGGTTCCATCCCTGGTCGGAGAACTAACATCCTGCAAGCGGCGTGGCGTGGCCTAAGAAAGAACAAGAGGCGCTTAGCAGGATCTGAGGGTGGCTCTCTGACGTCAAAATGCCACCCATGTGGAGGGTCAGTGGTCCTATCCAGTCTTAACCAGCTCAGCTCAAACTAGACACAGCTGACTCCAAGCTCCTGGAAGACA
>NW_020839862.1:0-4572 GCF_003676395.1 Aethalodelphis obliquidens | reverse complement strand
GTTTTTGAACATTTTGCTTGCATCCATGTCTGGCTATTGTAAGTATCACTGAAGAGAATTTTTGGGTACCTGGGTATTTCTGAATTCTGGTGTTCTCGGGTTACAGGCCCATTAGTGTTTTGGCAGGATCACATAGTAGCTCAATTTTTACCTTTTAAAGGCACCTTCGTTCTCTTCTGATTAGTGGCTGTTACCAGTTTACATCCCAGCAACAGCATATGAGTGTATCCATTCTCGGAATCCCATTCAGCATTTATTGTTTGCAGACATTTTTCTCTGATGGCCATTCAGACTATTGTGAGCTGATACCTTTTTGTAGTTTAAATTTGCATGTCCCTAATAATTTTTGATGTTGAACACTTTTTCATGTCCTTAAAAAAAAAACACTGTGAGGAAAGTTACCTCTCGAAATGGTCTTCTCCGGATTTCCTACTGTTTTGTATATTAATGTCCATTCCTGACCGCAAGATATTTTTTGAGGGCAGGTGTCATTTAAAGCCCTGCAGTCCTTGTGAATATTAAGTGACCAATAGCACTGAGATTAAAGCTGCTGTTGCGGGAATTGACCACAAGGCGGCAGATTTCTACATTCCCAACTTTGGTTACAAGGACAGGAGAGCCTTCCTTGAAGTTGTGGTCCTAGGTTGCAAATTGTAGTGGAATGTCCCAGGACAAACTCCCAAAAGCTTATGTCTCCTACTTACGTTTGTTTTCTAAATTTATTTTATGTTTCTTATTGGAGTAAATTTTTTTTAAACTAGATTCTTCCTCGATCTACAATTTCCCCTTTGCCTTTAATATGTATTTATTTATTTTTGGCTGTGTTGCGTCTTCGTTTCTGTGCGAGGGCTTTCTCTAGTTGCGGCAAGCGGGGACCACTCTTCATCGGGGTGCGTGGGCCTCTCACTATTGTGGCCTCTCTTGTTGTGGAGCACAGGCTGCAGACGCACAAGCTCAGTAGTTGTGGCTCATGGGCATAGTTGCTCCACGGCATGTGGGAGCCTCCCAGACCAGGGCTCGAACCCGTGTCCCCTGCATTGGCAGGCAGATTCTCAACCACTGCGCCACTAGGGAAGCCCCTATTGGAGTAAATTTTATTAGAGTGTTGTGATTCTCTGGATGTACCAATTAGGATCAATTTTTCATACATATATCTGTTCATCATTGGATCCTGTTACCATGTAGGTTATTATAGAGTGTTGAGTAGAGCTCCCTTGGTATTTGGTAGGTGTTTGGTGATTATATAATTTATATATATTAATGATTATATAATTTGTATATTTTATATATTATAAGTTTATATACTTATAACATATATTAGTGTATGTATGTTAACCCCATAATCCTAATTTACTCATCCTCCCACCTTTCATTTTGGTTAACCATTAGTTTGTTTCATACGTCTCTGAGTGGCTTTTCCTTTGGAAATATGTTCATTGGTAGGAATCTTAAGATAACATCTATAAATTATATCATAGGAGATATATCATACACTTTTGACTTCACATAATATGATTATTTCTAGACTCACCTGTAGTCATGAAAGCGACATTGTTCATTTTTTTGAAAGCTAATCTTCCATTAGGTACATGTACCACTTCTTCTTTGTCCATTCATCTGTTAACTGACATTTTTGCTGCTTCCATGTCCTGGCTATTTTCAGTATTACTTCAGTACAGGTTTGTCAGCGTGTGTCTTCTCGATTCGGCGCTTAGGTGATAGGCCCAGTGGTGGGCATGTTGGATCGAATGACCTCTCAATTTTTACTTTTAAACGCAGCTCCTTTCTGTTCTCATTACCGGATCTTGCCACTTGACATCTCACAAGCAGCTAGAGGATACACAGCTCTCTAAAACACCTTCAGCGTTTATTGTCTGTAGACTTTTGGCTGATGGTAGTTGACTTGCGTGAGTTGAAACCTTTTTGTAGGCTAGATTTGCATGACTCTAATAATTTCTGATGTTGAGCTTTTATCCATTTTCTTTTTTATTTGAAAAATAGTGAGTAAAACTTACCTCTTCATACTGTCTCCTTGAAAAATTTGCCGGATTTGAATTTTTTTGGCCATTCCATGCCTCCGTACAAGTTTTGACGGCAGGTGTGCTTTACAGCCCAGAGTGAGTCCTTGTGAATATTAAGTGATGGTTACCTGTGGTTTTAAAGCCGCTCTTGCGGGAAATGGCACAAGGTGACAGCATTCCTACGTTTCCAATTCTGGGTTTTTTGGGCAACAGGTCTTTCCTGGAAATCGTGTTTGTAGGCTGCAATTTAGAGTGGAATGTGTCAGGGCAAACGCCCAAGAGCTTATATCTCCGTAATTCTTGTTTGTTTTTTTAAATTTAATTTTTATTAATTATGAGAGCAAATTTGAGAAAATTGTTGTGTGTGTTCTAGCTGAACAGAATCTGCTTCATTATATCTATGTATAGATCTATTCATCTTTGGATCCTTTCCCATGTAGGTTATTACAGGGTTTTGAGTAGACCTCTCTTGGTATTCCATAGGTATTTTGTGATTATATATTTCATATATATAAGTACATGTCTGTTAACCCCCATATCCTAATTCATACATTCCTTACACCTTTCCATTTGGTTAAACATAATTTGGTTTTCTGAATCTATGAGTGTCCTTCTCTTGGAAATTATTTCATGGGTATCAACTTTTATGTAACACCTATAAGTGATGTAATAGGATATCTGTCTTTCGTTTTCTTTCTTTCTTCAAGTTGGGTGATTATCTCTAGATCCTTCTATGGTGGTGCCAATGGCACTGTTCCATGCTTTTCCATGGCTAATATTCCATTGTGTACAAGGACGACTTCTTCTTGGTGAATTTTTCTGTTGATGGACATTTTGGTTTCTTCCAAGTCTTGGCTATGATACATGTTGCTGCAGTGCAGGATTGCCAGCCTGTGTCTCTTTGATTGTGGTCTACTCAGGTGATAGGCCCATCAGTGATCCTACCAGATCACATGGTAGCTCAAGTTTTACCTTTAAA
Organism: Aethalodelphis obliquidens; assembly: GCF_003676395.1. Lineage (NCBI taxonomy): Eukaryota > Metazoa > Chordata > Mammalia > Artiodactyla > Delphinidae > Aethalodelphis > Aethalodelphis obliquidens. The sequence goes on along the minus strand of NW_020839862.1, from coordinate 1,572 downwards.
CACACCTCCATTCTGTTTTCAGTACTGTCTCTTACCAGGTTACATCCCACCAGCAGCTAGAGGGTACACAGTTCTCTAAAGCCCCTTCACCATTTATAAGTTGTAGACTTTTTTGCTGGTGATCATTCTGACGGCTGTGAGGTGAACGTTTCTGTAGACTGGATTTGCATGGCTTTATTAATTCCTGACGTTGAGCGTTTTCCCGTGCCTTTATCTATAACAAAAAAAGAGACAGAATATAAAATGTGCATAAAATATGCTTCTTGAAATTGTCGTTTTGAAATATGGATGTCTTTTGAGATTTCTGCTCGATTTACGACCGAAGGATTGTTTTGAGGGCAGGTGTCATTTACAGGCCTGCAATTATTTTGACTATCAAGTAACCGTTACGGCTGCAGTTAGAGCTGCTGTTGTGTGAAACGGCCACAAGGCGGCAGCAGTTCTCATTAACCAAATCTGGTTACTAGGGAAACAGAGCCTCAATGGAAGTCCTGTTCTAGGTTGCAAATTAGAATGGAATGGGCCAGGAAAAAGCCCCTTAAGTTTATATCTCACTAAATATTGTTCGTTTTTTAAATTTAATTTTCATTTTTTATCACAGCAAGCGTGATTACAATGTTTTGCTTGTTCTAGGTGTGCAAGATGTGGTTGTTTTACACATATACATATATCTATTGTTCTTTGGATCCTTTTCCCATGTAGGTTACGACACAATCTTGAGTAGTCTTCTCTTGGTATTATGTAGGTCTTTGGTGATTATATACTTCGCCTGTGTTTGTATAGCTCTGTTAACCCCGATATCTTAATGTATCCAATCCTCACACCTTTCCATTGGTAAATCATAAGTTTGTTTAATAAATCTGTGATTGCCTTTCTCTGTGGAAATATCTTCACTGGTGTCACTTTTTAGGTAACACCTATAAGTGATATCATAGTATATGTGTCTTTCACTTTCTGACTTACGACAAGTTGTGTGATTACTTCTAGACTCATCTACGGTGTTGCAAATGGCATTGTGTCAGTTTTTTCCTTGGCTAATATTCGGTCTGTGCATGTACCAGTTCTTCTTTGTCCACTCATCTGTTGATGGAATTTTTGGTTGCTTCCATGTCTTGACTATTGTAATACTGCTGCAATGCACATTTGCCAGCCTGTGTCTTTCCAATTCTGTCATCTTCGGTTTTAGACCAAGTAGTGGGCCTGCTGGATCATATGGTAGCCAATCGTTTACCTTGTAAAGGCACCTCCATTCTGTTCCATTAATGGCTCTTACCAGGTTACGTCCCATTTAAAGTTGAGGGTATGCACTTCTCCATAACCCCTTCAGCATTTATTGTTTGTAGTTTTTCTACTAACTTTTATTCTGACTGCTGTGAGCTGATACCTCTTTGTGGTTGGATTTGCATGTGTCTCATAATGCCTTGAAATTTAGCTTTCAGGCATGTCCTTTATTTTCTTCAAACTGTGAGTACAGCTTACCTCTTCAAATGGTTTTCTTGAAATATGTGCCACATGTTGAAATATTTTGGCCATTACCTCCCTGAAGACATTTTGAGGGCAGGTTTCATTTAC
>NW_020839861.1:0-4575 GCF_003676395.1 Aethalodelphis obliquidens | reverse complement strand
AGAGAAAGAAAGAAAGGAAATTATACAAATATGATAATAGCTTTTATATTTGGCTTATGGGTAATATGTGTTTGCTTATTATGCCTGGAAGTATATTTCTGATTTCCTGTGATGAGTCAAGTAAAAACACAATAGAAAAGCAAAAGAGCCACAGTGAATACTGACTTCGTCTTGGCCAGGATCTATAACCAAAGCAGTCACATTTGCAGATGTGGAACATCACAGCTGGACTCTCAGGACAGCGCTAATGCTGCAAGTTAGATGGGTGGCAATATTGGGGTCAGACACTAGTATCAAAGGCAGGAATGAACACCAGGGAGCCAAGAGCAAGTCCAGAAAGCAGGGCTCAATGGCCAGGGACCAGCTGAAATTTCCTAGAATAGCTCCTAGTATCATGAATTGCACCAATAACAATCTAGCCCATAGATCTGGGTGGGCCAGCAATGCCAAAGGGATGGGACTAACAGATCAAGTTCTGGAAGCAGAGAAAAATCTGAGTTGCTAATTAGGAGCTAAAGTAGACTTATATAGATTAGATATGCATGGTCAGAATTAGGGTAATCATAATTTGGGGGCATGAAGGTAGGCATAAGATATCTAGACTTATTTCAATAAAACTTATACTGAACCCCACTAGCTAGTGGTAATTAATTCCCCCACATAACCTATCTTCCTCAAAATGTGCACAAGGCCTAGAGAGGGGATAGAGTAGTACATGAAAGCAATGATTTTATGTTTAAGAAGAAGGGTGGGGAAGTCAGAGGCAGAAGAAGAAAAAGCAGTTTTATGACTATTCTGAGATAAAGGAAATGCTCCAGCATTCTTTAGTAGTTTTCAAAACGGAACTAAATAATAAATGTTCTCTTTGAAAAGAACAATTACCTAGTTAATTTAAAGAGTGTTTTCGTATGAGGACTGCAATTAAAAATAGAGGGCAAGAGAAACTTGCTCTAGCCATTTGCCATCACCCCAGGGTTTGTTGATCAACTTTATGCTCCATTTATGTCTCCATAAATCATACCATGGAATTAAAAGTGTGTGGCTGACATGAATATTGCCCATTTTGCAAATGAAAAACAAGGAGTAAGAAAAACTTTATGCAGAAGCATGAGTCTATCATACAAAAATTCTTTACAATTATTATCTCTGCTTCCCCATGGAAGTGAGATTACTCTTGGTGGATGTCATAGAATTGAGGCTTTGAAATGGAGATGCCAAGCTGTAAATTACATTTCTGAATCAATTATGCCTCTATCAGAAAGGCTATAAATAACATGCAGAATTACCAGATGTGTAATTTTTTGTTACACTTAAACATTTGGCACGTTTAGAATGTCTAAGTGAGGGACTTGGGTTAATCTGTGAATTTCACGGATTTATCTGACAAGACAGCAGAAAAATGTGGGTGAGAATTATGATGACCTTGCTTCAAGGAGACTTATTACAACAAGGTCAACTCAGGAATTTGCCTGCATTTGTTTTAAAAGGGACCTGGGTGGGAAATGGTCATTAAAAAGCCCCTTGGTGTTTCCGTTGACTGAATTCTCAGAAGAGCTGAACAAAGGACACATTTGGTTTCAGATGGGTTACTTGAGCAAAATATAATTCAGTGATGAGCCTTTTTTTTGACAGCCTTACAATGATTTTATTTTGTCACCTTCTTCAGACGTCTAAGAGAGAAACTGTTGGACGGTTTATTATAACCAGTCTCAGCACCCAAAGTTTAAACATCAAACAGTGGGTACGGAAAAGCCTGGAGTTTATCAAGCAGCCTCAGGCAGTGGCCTTCCCAGGAATATCACTTATTCCTGGGTCTGGTACATCGTAGCATTTTTCCCTTGTGGCAAGTTCAGTTTTTATTCCTTTTATTGTTAAGTGAGCACTGAGTTATTAAATTTGGAAGCTGTCAGTAATAGGACTAAAGAAAAAAATATGCCTCTCTATTTATGAGAATATAGCCCCCACATTTCCCTGGGAATTTCTGAGGACAGGTAGGAGCTATTCTTTGTTACAGCACTAGAGGAAATCTGGTTCCCTCGGCAGAGTTAGGTAAATATTGTGCAATCAGATAAATTTTTACTGATCATGCTAGAGTTGACTACCACTCTTAAAGCTAGCAAATGGAATTAGGTTGGTTTTTTTCCTTAGCACAGCATAACAGAACAAAAAGGAGTTTGGAATCATCTGGAGCCCAACAGATGAAATATATCTAAGATCATAGTGTCTAAAACACAACACTGAGATTCCAGCCCAGCTCAGTTTGCTTATCTATAAAATGGATATAATGGTATCTACTTTCCAGCATGACTTTTAAGGTTAAATTGGATAATGCTTGCAAAATATTTAGCATAGTTCTCTACCTATGGTACTAGAGGAAGCAATTCTCAGTATCATTTAGAGTCTTTATTTTAATTCAACATGATTCCCCCACGATTCTTACCTTCTACCTACAACCACCTGTCCCCAGAAAGGAGTGTAGCATAGCAGTTAAGAGCTTAAACTCAGTTAGTCTGGGTTTGAATCCCAGTTCAGATATGTACTCATCAGCTTCATGAGCTCCAGCAAATTATATAACTTTTCTCTGCCTCTGTTTTCTCATCTGTTAAATGGGGATAGTAACAGTAGGCACTCCATAGAGATACTTTCCTTACCTAACTAGTGCTTGTTTTCAGGTGTAACTGAAGTAAAAGAGGAAAAGCACTCAGAACACTGACACAATAAATGCTGCCTCTACTATGAATACATTTTAATATATGAATCCATTCTCCCTCCTCTATTTTGTTGGCTTCAAACTTCCATTGACACGTACTCTCCACAATATATGAGAAGCATGTTAACTTCTTGTTAAAGTGGTCACCATCAACTTTTGAGTAATAAGACAAAAAGTGGACTGGTGATTGGATCTTCGAAGAATACTGGTAGATGTCAAAGCCAATGCACTTATCAGAAGAAAAATCAGCCTCAACGATCATAATGGGATACACCCAAACCAAATAAGTTAAGAATATGAAGGCTACTTGCAAATCCTTCACAAAACCAAGCAAGAGAAATGAGGAGACAAAGAGGGCCCACAGTCATGCACATGTGTGTGATTTCCTGCAGGGATGTTCTTGAAGGCACTGGATCTCACCCTTGAAAAATGCCTCTTATATTCTGATTTCCAATTATTAGAAAATTAGCAGCTGTGCATTTTTAGGAAGCTACTAATAAATAAATGCTTGTGATGACTTGACGGCATTGTTTAGTTTTGATGGAGAGAAGCATTAGAACACAATAGATGTCTCCCCAACAAGTACAAAATCACCCATGGTTTCGGCCTTGCAATTTCCGAAAGGATAAACCATCTGAATCATTTCTTTTTAACGCTAAGGGTGAGGTTGTCACATTAGAACTTGACAATTCACTTGCCATCATAACTGATCCATGAAGGTATGTTAAACTGAGAGTCAAGGTTTCAACCAAATCCCAAAGATCGTGCAATATTTCCATGAACATTTTGCATACGGTTACCCTCAGAATGAAGGATATTTTTTCCCATTTAGAATAACAATACAGAGTAGGATCAAATTTCTGATTAAGGTATAGCTGTCACATCACATCACACTACACAGATCATTTACATGTTAAGCATTCTTATTTGTTTAAAACACAGTGTTTTTCTCCCATCTGAATGACAGCTTTTAGGCAACAGAAGGAGAAACATTAAAATCTTAGTGTTTACTCTTGATGAAAGAAATTAAAGATGATACAAATAGATGGAGAAATATACCATGTTCTTGGATTGGAAGAATCAACACTGTGAAAATGACTCTACTACCCAAAGCAATCTACAGATTCAATGCAATCCCTATCAAACTACCACTGGCAGTTTTCACAGAACTAGAACAAAAAATTTCACAATTTGTATGGAAACACAAAAGACCCCGAATAGCCAAAGCAATCTTGAGGAAGAAAAACGGAGCTGGAGGAATCAGGCTCCCTGACTTCAGACTATATTACAAAGCTACAGTAATCAAGACAGTAGGGTACTGGCACAAAAACAGAAATATAGATCAATGGAACAGGATAGAAAGTTCACAGATAAACCCAGACACATATGGTCACCTTATTTTTGATAAAGGAGGCAAGAATACACAATGGAGAAAAGACAGCCTCTTCAAATAAGTGGTGCTAGGAAAACTGGACAGCTACATGTACAAGAATGAAATTACAACACTCCCCAACACCAAACACAAAAATAAACTGAAAATGGATTAAAGACCTAAATGTAATGCCAGACACTATAAAACTCTTAGAGGAAAACATAGGGAGAACACTCTATGACATAAATCACAGCAAGATCCTTTTTGACCCACCTCCTAGAGAAATGGAAATAAAAACAAAAATAACCAAATGGGACCTAATGAAGCTTAAAAGCTTTTTGCACAGCAAAGAAAACCATAAACAAAACCAAAAGACAACCCTCAGAATGGGAGAAAATATTTGCAAATGAAGCAACTGACAAAGGATTCATCTCCAAAATTTACAAGCAGCTCAATAACAAAAAAACAAACAACCCAATCCAAAAATGGGCAG
>NW_020839860.1:0-4576 GCF_003676395.1 Aethalodelphis obliquidens | reverse complement strand
GTTGTTTTACGGGCTAGGATTAGGGTACCAGTTAGGGTAAGGGTTAGGATAAGGATTAGATTTAGAGTAAGGGTTAGAGAATGGGTACAGTTTAGGGTGCAGGTTAGGGTACGAAAACGGAATAGCATTAGGGTACATTTTAGGAAATGGGTTAATGTTAGTGTATGGGTTAGGATTAGGGTACGGAGTAGGTTAAGGGTCGTAAGGGTTAGGGCTAGTGTTAGGGATCAGGTACTGTTTAGGGTACAGTTTAGGGTATGACAACGGGTTAGGATACGTTTTAAGGTATGGGTTAGTATTAAGTTATGGGTTAGGATAAGGGTTAGGGATAGGGAATGGGTACGGTTTAAGGTACAGCTTAGGGTACGACAACAGGTTAGGGTTAGGGTATGGGTTAGTTTTAGTGTACGGGTTACGATTAGGGTACGGGTTAGGGTAAGGGTTACGGTAAGGATTAAATTTAGGGTTAGGGCCAGGGAATGGGTATGACAACGGGTGAGAGTTAGGATATGTGTTAGGGTATGGGATAGTTTTAGTGTACGGGTTAGGATTAGGGTAAGGGTTAGGTTGAGAGGGTTAGGGAACGGGTACAGTTTAGGGTACCGTTTACGGTACGACAATGGGTTAGGGTTAGGGTACGTGTTTGGGTATGGGTTAGCATACAGGTTAGGGTATACGTTAGGGTCTGGGTTCGGGTTAGTGTTACGGAAGGGATATGGATTAGGGTCCGGGTTAGGGTAAGGGTTAGGATTATGGTTAGGGTTAGGGAATGGGTAAGGTTTAGGTTACTAGTTAGGGTATGAAAACGGGTTAGAGTTAGGGTACGTGTTAAGCTATGGGTTAGTGTTAGTGTACGGGTTAGGATTATGGTACGGGTTAGGGTATGAGTACAGGTGAGGTTTAGGGTACGTGTTAGGGTATGGAATAGTGGTAGTGGACGGGTTAGTATTAGGGTACTGGTTAGGGTAAGGGTTAGGGTTACGGAACGTGTGCGGTTTAGGGTACAGGTTAGGGTACGACATTGGGTTAGGGATAGGGTATGTGTTAGGGTAGGGGTTAGTGTTGCGTACGGGTTAGGATTAGGTTACGGCTTAGGGTAAGGTTAGGGAATGGGTATGGTGTAGGGTACAGTTTAGGGTACGACAATGGATTAGGATTAGGATACGTTTTAGGATACGGGTTAGTGTTAGGGTAAGGGTTAGGTTTAGTGTAGGGAACGGGTACGGTTTAGGGTACAGGTTAGGCTACGACAACAGGTTAGGATTAGGGTATATGTTAGGTTACGGGTTAGTGTTAGTGTATGTGTTAGGATTAGGGTACAGGTTAGGGTAAGGGTTAGGGAATGGGTATGGTTTAGGGTACAGGTTAGGGTATGATGTGGGTTAGGGTACGTGTTAGGGTTAGTGTTAGTGTACGGGTTAGGATTAGGGTACAGTTTGGGTAAGGGTTATGGTTAGGATTAGGGAACGGGTAGAGTTTAGGGTACAGGTTAGTGTACAACAATGGGTTAGGGTTAGGGTATTTGTTAGGGTACGGGTTAGTTTTGGTGTACAGATTAGGATTAGTGCATAGGTTAGGGTAAGGGTTAGGGATCGGGTACGGTTTAGGTACAGGTTAGGGTAAGATAACGGGTTAGGCTTAGTGTACTTACTAGGTTATGGATTCGTGTTAGTGTACAGGTTAGTATCAGGGTGTGGTTAGGGTTAGAGAATGGGTACAGTTTAGGGTGCAGGTTAGTGTAGGACAACAGGTTAGGGTACGTGTTAAGGTATGGGTTAGTATTAGGTTAGGGATTAGAGTAACGGTTAGGGTTAGGGATCGGGCTCAGTTTAGGGTACAGGTTAGGGTACGACAATGGGTTAGGTTTAGGGTACTGTTAGGGTACATGTTAGTGTATGAATTAGTATTAAGGTACGGGTTGCAGTAAGGATTAGGGTAAGGGTTATGGAACAGGTACGGTTTAGGGTACAGGTTAGGGTACAAGAATTGTTTAGGGTTAGGGTACGGGTTAGTGTTAGTGTACGGGTTAGGGTAAGGATTAGAATTAGGATTAGGCTTAGGGAATGGGTATGGTGTAGGGTACCATTTAGGGTACGACAATGGGTTAGGGTTACAGTACGTTTTAGGTTACAGGTTAGTGTTAGGGTACGGGTTAAGGTAAGGGTTAGGGAACGGGTATGGTTTAAGGTAGAGGTTACCATACGACAACAGTTTAGGGTTAGGGTATGTGTTACAGTATGGGTTAGCGTTAGTGTACTGGTTACAATTAGGATACAAGTTAGGTTAAGGGTTAGCGTTAGGATTAGTGTTAGAGAACGGGTATGGTTTAGGGTCCAGGTTAGGGTACGACAACGGGTTACACTTAGGGTACGTGTTAGGGTACAGGTTAGTGTTAGTGTACGGGTTAGGGAATAGGCACAGTTTAGGGTACTGGTTAGGGTACCACAATGAGTTAGGATTAGGGCACGTGTTAGGGTACAGGTTAGTGTTAGTGTATGGGTTAGGATTAGGGGATGGGTTAGATTAAGATTAGGGTTAGGATTGGGGATGGGTACGCTTTAGGGTACAGGTTAGGGTACGACGGGTTAGGGTACGTGTCAGGGTACAGGTTAGTGTACGGGTTAGGTTAAGGTTAGGGTTAGCGTTAGTGTTAGGGAACGGGTATGGCTTAGGTTACAGTTTAGGGTATGACAATGGGTTAGGGTAGGTGTTACGGTATGGGTTAGTGTTAGCGTACTGGTTAGATTTCAGGTACAGGTTAGCGTAATGGTTAGGGTAGGGAATGGGAATGGTTTAGGGTACAGGTTAGAGTACAACAGGTTAGGGTACCAGTTAGGGTAAGGATTAGGGTAACAGTTACGGTTAGTGAATGGGTACAGTTTAGGTTACAGGTTAGGGTATGGGTTAGGGTATGGGTTAGTGTATGGGTTAGGATTAGGTTACGGGTTAGGGTAAGCTTAGGGTGAGGGTTAGGGAATGGGTATGGTTTAGGGTACAGGTTAGGCTAGTGTTAGTGTACAGGTTAGGATTAGGGTATGGATTAGGTTAGGGTTAAGATATGACAACAGGTTACCGTTAGGGTAGGGGTTAGGGTTAGGGAATGGGTATGGTTTAGGGTACAGTAGGATACAACAACGGTTTAGAGTTAGCGTACATGTTAGGGTATGGGATAGTGTTAGTGTACGGATTAGGATTAGAGTACGGGTTAGGGCAAGAATAGGGTTAGGGTTAAGGTTATGAAACGGGTACAGTTTAGGGTACAGGTTAGGGTACCACAATGAGTTAGGCTTAGGGTATGTGTTAGGGTATGGGTTAGTGTACGGGTTAGGATTAGGGTTGGGGAATGGGTACTCTTTAGGGTACAGGTTAGGGTCTGATGAGTTAGTGTACATGTTAGGGGATGGGTTAGTGTATGGTTTAGGATTAGGCTTAGGGTTAGTGTTAGAGATGGGTAAAGTTTAGGGTACAGCTTAGGGTACGACAACAGGTTAGGCTTAGGGTATGGATTAGTATTAGTGTACGGGTTAGGATTAGGGTATGGTTAGGGTAAGGGTTACGGTTAGGGAACAGATATGGTTTAGGGTACAGGTAAGGGTATGACAATGGTTTAGGGTTAGGATACGTGTTAAATTACAGGTTAGTGTTAGTGTATGGGTTAGGATGAGAATACGGGTTAGCATAACGTTTAGGGTTTGGGTTAGGGAACGGGTATGGTTTAGGGTACAGTTTAGGGTACAACAATGGGTTTGGGTTAGGGTATGGGTTAGGGTAAGGGTTAGTATTAGTATATAAGATAGCGTTAGGGTAAGGGTTAGGGTTTCGGTTAGGGATAGGTATGGTTTAGAGTACAGATTAGGGTATGACAATGTGTTAGTGCTAGGGTATGCGTTAGGGTACAGATTAGTGTTAGTGTACTGGTTAGGATTACGGTACGGGTTAGGGTAACCATTAGATTTAGCATTAGGATTAGGTTTAGACGGGTTAGTTTTAGTGTACAGGTTCGGATTAGGGTACTGGTTAGGGTTAGGTTTAGTGTTAGGGAACGGGTACAGTTTAGGGTACAAAAACGGGTTAGGGTACGTGTTAAGGTATGGCTTAGTGTTAGTGTACGGTTTAGGGTACAGATTAGGGTATGACAATGGGTTAGGTTTAGGGTATGTGTTAGGATATGGGTTAATGTTAGTGTACGGGTAAGGGTTAGGGTTAGGGAATGGGTATGGTTTAGGTTACATGTTAGGGTATGACAACAGGTTAGGCTTAGGGTACGTGTTAGGGTACTGACTAGTGTTAGTGTATGGGTTAGGATTAGGGTATGGTTTGGGTAAGGGTTAGGGTAAGGGTTTTGGTTAGGGAATGGGTACGGTTTAGGGTACAGGTTATGGCACGACAACAGGTTAGGGTTAGGGTACACGTGAGGGTATGGATTAGTTTTAGTGTATAGGTTAGGGTTAGGGTAGGGTTTAGGGTTAGGGAATGGGTATGGTCTAGGGTACAGGTTAGGGTATGTGTTAGGGTATGGGTTACTGTTAGTGTGCGGTTTAGGATTAGGGTTTGGGTTAGGGTACAGGTTAGGGTA
>NW_020839859.1:0-4580 GCF_003676395.1 Aethalodelphis obliquidens | reverse complement strand
CAGGATTCTTGCTAAAATTGGATAATGCAGAGACAAACATGGAATCCGAAAGTCTGTATAGCACAGGGAACTATACTCAATACCGTGTGATAACCTATGATGGAAAAGAATCTGAAAAAGAATATATATATGTATAACTGAATCACTTTGCTGTACATCTGAAACTAACAACATTGTAAATTAACTATACTTCAATCAAAAAAGAGTTTTTGCAGAAAAACAAAAACAAAACAAAAAATCAGGGTTGAAGAAGGGTTCAGGGGAGCCTGAGTAGAGTTTGGACAAGGAGAGAATCTTAGTTAGTTAGTTAGTTACTTAGTTAGTTTTATTTCCTATCAGGTTCACTGGGGAGAGTGCTGTGCCAGGTGAGGACAGGGGAACTCTCTCAGCCTCAGGGGAGGAGCAGGGATTGGGGGTGGGGAGACCTGTGATCAGCTTGATCTGTGAGATATAAGGTGAGTGAGGGTGCAGTCAGTGTTTCCCTAAAGAATTGTGAACCCTCATAAAAAGATGAGAGGTGAAGAGCAAAGCCCTTCCTTTAATCCTGGAAGAGTTGAGAACATGATGCTCAGAGCCATTGCAGCCCTCTTGAGTCCATGAGGCATTAAGCCCAAGATCAAAAAACCAATGAGGTGAAGGTGGCCAAGCAAATATATGGAAAGAAACCAGGACGTTTCTGCTGTCACTGAGCTGCTGCAGCAACTCTACAAGCTCCAAACCTCAGGCTTCTTATTATTGCTTAAACTTTTGTTATCATTTTTTAATTTGCTTCTAAATTTATTCTAATTTATACAGAAAAGGCAGGTAAAAGGAAGAGGCTGGCGGGAACTTAGATCTACTCTTTAGTAGAGGAGAGTCATTATCAACATGTGTGTGAGTGCTGGTGGGGATTTGGAGGCATAAAGGCAGGAAACATAATAAGTAATGCTCTCCCAGGCATGTCATGCTATGCCCATGGCTAGAGAAACCCAAACCACTTTGGAGAGTTCACGAATTCTACTCTTTCCCTATCTTTACTTCTCTTTTTATATCTTTAGGATGAAACAGCCTCTTGTTCTCCTTAATCCCTCCATCCTCCAGGGGTCATTCAAATAGAATTGTGGGGCTTCCCTGGTGGCGCAGTGGTTGGGAGTCCGCCTGCCAATGCAGGGGACACGGATTCGTGCCCCGGTCTGGGAAGATCCCACATGCTGCGGAGTGGCTGGGCCCGTGAGCCATGGCCGCTGAGCCTGCGCGTCCGGAGCTTGTGCTCCGCAGCAGGAGAGACCATGACAGTGAGAGGCCTGCGTACCCCAAAAAAAAAAAACAAAAAAAAAGAATTGTGGTCAAGAAACAGGAAAAGTTGGAAAAGACCAAGTCTGTGGAATATATGAGTCTCCTCAACACCAAAATTGTGTCCCAGGTTTTCCCTCCATTCTCAGCTGTTCCTGCAGGGGAGACGCTGACTCATCCTGCCATCTCCTATCAGGGTGCCATCTGAGGATATACAAAGAAAAATTAATGCTCGATTCCTGGGATGGGAAGCAGGAAGATGGTTCTGGATTCAGGATTCACAGCATGGAGGAGTCCAGAGTGAATTCTGAGAGGGGCTATGCGTGTGGGAAGAAAGAACTTAGACCCCAGACCTACGGCCACAGCCTTAGGAGCTGGAAGGTGAGGCCACTGGTCAAAGAGCCTCGGGGATCTGAGTTGGTTCTCATCAGGAAGTCCATTTCAACAGTGGACATGCCTGCTTGTCTCTCTTGATCGATGTCTCCACGTGGTCCCCGAAACAATGGCTGTCAGGTCCCTCGGTGGAGGTTGGATGGATCCCTCTGGATGAAATAGGCTTTACCCAGGGGTGTGTGTGAGCTTGAAAGTGAGACCCCATTCAGAAAGCAGATGGGTTGGTGATCAATAGAATAAAATAACAGATGAGCATAGGAATTCCTGAAGAGTTTATACCCATTGTACTAACATCTTCTAAACTTCAGGAGTTTCCCACTTACAGTCAATCTACTCTGTAGCTGTTGAAATCTAACATCTTGTGTGATTCTGGGCTGGCTAAGAAGAAAAGTATCACAGGAGAGCTAGTTCTTGCCTTTTTCTCCAAGTGTGGTTAGGATAGAAAAGTTCCCTCCTAAATATTTGTTTTCTTTACAAGGGTTGCAGACCCCATCTCAGATCAGAAACCCCACAGCCACAGAGGGCTACCTGAATCCTTTCTTTAGTGCCTCTTCTTTTGCATCCCTCCCCTGTCTGCTGCACCAGCACACCCTCTGCCCAGTCTCTCTGTATGGGTCTGATGCACTCCCCAGTTTCTGAGCACTTCCTACCAGGATGTTACTGCAGACTCAGGGGCAGTTCCTCTGGAGCCTGGCTTTCTGGATAGCAGGTCAGCAGGGAGGCTGTGGGGCAAGACCAGATTAGTAAACCCTCTCTCTTAAGTGAACATGCATGCTCTGTGCATGTCCCCTGCTGTGCACCATGAATGCCACTTTATTATTTTAATTTTTAGCAGTGGGTGGAGACATCATCCTGACCCAGATGCCCAGACATCAGGACAGAGAGTCACCATTTCCTATCAAGCCAGTGCCAATGTACACAGAGAAATATCTGGATCCGAATAAAACCTGGACAAAGGTTTGAGCCCTTTGTATCTCACATCTCTACCTTGGCCCCTGCTGTCCCAGCCCAGCAAAGCAGCAGGGGAAGTAGAACCTACTAAGCCTTTAGCATCAGCGCCCTGGAGCCTGGGGACTCCGGGCAGTGTTACTGCAGGCATGACTGCAGGTAGCCAAACCACAGTGGTGCAGCCTGTGCAGAAAAACTCCTGCTGCCTTAAGGCCTGAGTTTCTAAGGAACCTGCTTGCCACTAGGCAGCCAGTATCCTGTACCAGAGAGATGCAGCTCACATGGAGCTCCTGAGTGAAAATACACATTCTTTTCCAGGTGGATGTAGGGGTTGCTGTTGGTACCCTCAGGCTTTCCACTTCCGTGCGCCTCTGCTGACTTCCTAAACCCCCATCTGTTCCTCACTGCTCACTCTGAATAAGGGGGAAACAGCTGTGCCTGCATGTGTCACAGGCCAGAGGGCCTGGAATGAGCACCTCCTAGGACAGCCCTCAACAGAAGGAGGTGCGTAAATACCTCAGCGCCCTCACATCTCAGGTGGAATAACTCAGGGACATTCACCTTGTTTCCACGGTGGGGTTGAGGTCCAGTCAGCCTCAACAGCAACAGGCCTGCTGATGTGTGCTGTCACAGTCCATCTTCTCTTCCCTCCTCCCCTGGCAGTGCTCCCTGCACCTCTCACATATGCTGCCTGCATGGACATCCTTGCCACTGGCGACTCAACCTGACCATAGGCAAGTTCTTATTCTTGGAAGGCATCTCTGCTCTGAATTTTTTCCATTTCTCCTTTACTGATGAATAGGAAAATTAAGGAAACATTTAATTTCCCCTTACCGATCTCTCTTAGATTAGATTTAAGCAGCAAATTTTTTCTTCTGTGGCACTAAATCAGAGGGACCTCTGCACAGACAGTTATGCCCTATGAATTCCTCATTAGAGGAGTCTCTCAATCCCTAAGACCCGCAGACCAGAGGGCCCCTGAGTCTCAGATGCCTCCCAGCTTCATGGCTTCACATATCTGTGTATTGCTCCCCGTTCTCTCTTCCTCCTAGCCATGTGCTTTCCAATGTTCATTTAGGGGAGAACTAATTTAGGTTCTGACAATATTAGAGGGGTTGAAGATCTGAATTATGTCACCCCGCAGTTGCCAAAGATGTCCACATCCAAATCTCTGGAACTTGTGAATGTCACCTTCTATGGCAAAAGGATCTTCGTGGCTGTGATTAAGTTAAAGATCTAAGGGGATATTATGCTGCATTACCTGGTGAGGTGGTGCTAAGTCATCACAGGGGTCTTTATAATAGGGATGTTGGAGAGTCAGAGTTATAGAGAGGAGAAATGATGATGGAAAGAAAGGCCAGAGGGATGTGAGGAAAAGGCCATGGGCCAAGGAAAGAGAGTGGCATCTAAAAGCTGGAAAAGGCTGGGAACAAGTCATTCCATTTCGCTGCCACAAGGAACATAGTGCTGTCGGCCCCTGATTGCCAACCAGAGAGACCCACCCAGACTTCCCGCTCACAGAACTGCAAGGTAATAAGCTTCAATTATTTGAAGCCAATAGGGTCGTGGTAATTTTTTATAGCAGGGAAGTTATATGAGGAGAGGAAACATCTACTGCCTCTCTGGGTGGATAGATACTCTCTGTTCTCCCAAAAATTTCTGACTTTTTATAATTTGGTGTCAATTTTGATAAGAGATGGAGAACATTTTACTGCAGGAGAAGCAGAATTTCTCTTAGGGAGAGAAGTCTCTTGGATAAGACGCCTTGCTTAGGGCTTCCCTCGTGGCGCAGTGGTTGAGAGTCCGCCTGCCGATGCAGGGGACGCAGGTTCGTGCCCCAGTCCGCGAGGATCCCACATGCCGCGGAGCGGCTAGGCCCGTGAGCCATGGCCGCTGAGCCTGCGCGTCCGGAGCCTGTGCTCCGCAACGGGAGAGGCCACAACAGTGAGAGGGCCGCGTACCGCAAA
>NW_020839858.1:0-4583 GCF_003676395.1 Aethalodelphis obliquidens | reverse complement strand
CCAGGGCCTGGGGTGCCCCTCCTGTTGGCCTGGCCTCCAGGCCCTGCACTTGGCTCCTGTGTTCCCGTCTCTCAGCCGGGCCCCGACTTGGTTGGGGCCGCCACCTCTTTCCTCACAGGGTCCCATCGCCCAGTCAAGGGGGTTCATTCTCCCCAACTCAGCATCAGGAGGGGGGTGACCGCCCTCACTGGGTCTCCTTCATGTGAGACCCTGTGCTTTTGAAAGAGCAGGCGCCCTGCCCTCGGGGCTGGGGGCTGGGGGGGTGACATGCGGCCCACGATGGGGCAGGCGGGTCCCCGGGTGGGGCGAGCCAGTGTGCAAGGAGTTCCGCGATGGGTTCTCCTCTCCAATGGCTTCTGTGCCCCTACCGCTCCCCGTGCCTCACCTCAAAGACAGCGCAGTGCCTGGGACGGGAGCCATGGGAGCCGTCAGCCACCGCCCCCTCTACACACACACACACACACGTACACGCACACACACACGCACACGCTGCAGGGAAGCAGGACCTGAGTGCAGGGCTCTCAGCGGCCCTGAGCGCCCCGCCCGGCATCGGCCAGCGGAATGGACAGACCGGATCTCCCGGCCCGGACCATGCAGGACTGTCCTGCCCGGGCTTCCAGTGCGGCCGCCTCCTTCTGGAAGCCTGGGAGGCTGGAATCAGGCCCCTTCTTGTCTATCCTGGCAGCAGACTGGGCTGCACTCTAAGAAGTTCGTGGCTCACCCGTGGATCCTGACCATCAGGTGGCCAGAGATATTGGTAACATTTCTGTTTTGCCTGTTGAAATGTTTAATGACAAAGATTTTGTTCAGTTTCCTGATGTGGGTGTCCAAAGATGAGAGACGCGTGTGTGTGATCTGTACCTCCTATGAGATCAGCCCTAAGCTAGTTTAAACATGATCAAGTTCTGTCTACACGGTAGATTTAGACCTCTGCCTGTCCTGCCTAATGATTATGTTTAGAGCTGACCATGTGTTGTCTATAAGAAGAAGATTTAGACCTGACCATGTTCTGTGTACGCTAGGACTATGGGGACCTGGGTAGAAACCCGGCCTGGCCTCAGTACTGGGAAGATCTGTGCCTGCATCTGAAGGACAGTGCTTAGACGTCTGGGGTCTGGAGCTGAGGTGGGCTTGTCTAAGTAACAGCCTCTCTTCTGAGTGTGGTTACCTGGTCCTCCCAAGGGTCAGTGCTGTGGTCGGGGCCTTAGTCTTAATCCCTGCAAGGTTCACCTTCCCTGGGGCTTGTGGAGGATCTGCAGCGGGGCTACCTGCCGATGATTCCAATTCACCAGCACGTGCATGGTGCCTAGGGAGGCAGGTTTAGCTGGTGAATTGATTGCAGGGCACGCAGTTTGGGCAAAAGGCCGATGGGTAACAGCTGAGGCTGCTGCTGAGCTCTCCTTCCTGTCTCCCGTCCCTACTCAGCAGCGTCCAGAGCTGCCCCTCGGCTTTCAGCCCTGCTGTCCTGTGAGTTATCTCAACAAGTATGTGAGACAAGAAGGGACTGAGCCTGCCAGAACCAAGCAGTGTGTTCACCTCTAGCATGAAAGCTTTAAACACAGGTAAAATCAACAGAACCAAAGGGAAAAGAGGAGGACTTCTCTGGGACAAGTGTGGGGAGAGGAGACCCACCTGCCACTTCTTTTGCCATCCCAGGAGTTCCCAGGAGCCCAGCTTGTTTCCACGTTAGGGGAGCCACCAGCAGAGCCATGGTGTCCTGACCAAGGGGACGTGTGACCCCAGTTGCAGGGTCTGGGGAGGTGGGGTCACCTGTTGAGTGAGAACGTGTGACTTTAGGTGCAAGGTCTGGGGAGGTGGGGTCACCTGGTGAGTGAGAACGTGTGACTTTAGGTGCAGGGTCTGGGGAGGTGGGTGACCGTGGTGAGTGTGGATGTGCGACCCCAGGTGTAGGGTGCGGGTCTGTGTGGGTCTCACCACATCTGCATGGGTCAGGATCACATGTATGGGGAGACCCCATATGTGCTCTTTGCCTGCAGTGTGTCTTTTCCCCTTTGAGATTTCCAACCTCTGCATTAAGGGTGTTGCCCTGATTAACCTGTGGTACCTTTTCTTCTCTTAATCTTGTCACATTCATATGAGGTCAGGCATGTTTGAGTGGGCTGCTGCCCTGCGTTCTGGTGAGTGACGCTTGGTGGTATCATATTAATATCGTATCATATGTCTAATCTATGGGGGTCACCACTGCCTGGGTCCCCCTGGACAGAGGTCAGGTGAGCACAGACTAGCCCCCCACTAAGAATGGTCCCCCACGTGCCATGTGAGGGTACCATGATGGCCCCTAAGTTGGGGGACTGTGTCTGGGCCTCCGACATTGGTGATGAAGGGGAGTCGAAATGGAATCTCAATTAACAAGACATTATTTTAGGAATTTATTTGAAGTGAAATAAAACACACGTCACATCCCTTTACCATCGTCACCATGTTAAGTGCACGTTTCTGAGGCATCAGATATTCTTTCTCGTGGAGCCATCGCTACCATCCCTAGAACTTGTCATCTTGCAAAACCAAAATTCCACAACCATGCAAGTCTCACTCCCCGTTCCCTCCCACTGCCCCTGGCACCGACATCCACTTCAGTCCCTGAGCTGTCGACTCCAGGGTACCCACTGGAGTGGAATCCTGCAGTGTTTGCTGACGGGTCACTTTGGAAGAGCTGACTTTCAGTCTGAAGCTCTGCCTGTTTGCATCTGAAGAATCTGCATTTAAGGAGAGGGTGTATGCAGAAGGGGGTGTATGAGGGACAAAGGTGTCCGGCGTGCAGATGAACCAGGACCTGACCAGCTGCCTTTTGGGTCCTCTGGTTCCACCTCTTGGCCTGGGCCTCATCTGCATCATCACTGGCCCCGCTGGCACCCCTGGGGTGTTGTTGTCTGAGATTCCCCTGGTGCCCCTGCTCTCCTCCCCTCCTCCTGCTGGTTGGGGAGCGAGCTGCTTGCTGTGTGGTCTCTACTCCTGAGGCACGAAGGACCCTGCAGCATGGACCTGCAGAGTGTGGGTGTGGTCTCAAGAGCATGGGACCCACATAGGACACAGCATTGGGGCATGACAAGTGCTAGGGCTGCCTCATCACAGGGGATGTTGCCAAGATGCTGCTCGGGAGGGCGTGGTGGGTGGCCTGGGACCCCAGAGGCCCCATTCCTATCCTGGAGCTTGGAGAGTGCATCCCCATGGGCTCCAGATTCACCCCATATCTCAGCCACATCCCTCTGTCCTGTCTTTGAACTCAGGAAAACGAGCTCTACTGATCATTGCCCACAACATCGGCCTGGTCCTGTTGGTATTAGGGTTCTTTAATTTAGGCGTCCTGGGATAGCAGCTCTTTTTAGGCCTGAGAAGGAACAGCTCAGGAGTGTACAGCAATTTCAGATGAAACTAATATTCAGTGACTATCTCTATACTGCTGGGTTGTTGACTTCTATTAGTCATTATTCTCCTGGTTTTAGCTCTGATGTGGGGATTACAGAGGAGTCAACATTTAAATCTTCATAATCTGTGTATTTGTAGCGTCAGTATCATTACTGACCCATAGTTTGTATGGTTTGGGAAGAGTTATTGCTTTCATGTATCATGTAGAGGAAATGGTTAGGTCGACAGAGGCTCCTGCGTGGGCCACACTGCAGGCTAGAGCTGAATACACGGTTCCACCTGTGCCAGAACCAGCTTCTATTGGTGATATGAGTAGGAGTAAGAATGATGGGGGAAGTAGTCAAAAGTTTATATGATTTATTTGGGGAAATGTTACTTCAGGTGCCCCAGTTATTAGTGGCCCAAGTCAGTTTTCAAACCCTGCAATATAATGGGTACAACTATAAAGAATATTATTACAAGTGCAGGGACTGTTATGACTACCTTACAGATTTGGGCATCTCCAAGTAGTGCTCCGGGTTAGCGTAGCTCAGCCTGGATGAATATACTCAAGGTGCTGCCTGGTACTCCAGCCCAAGCACCAAATAGTCAATATAAAACGCCGATATCTTTGTGATTTGTTGAAAATAATCAGCAGTGTATGAACAGAGGTACAATGACTGAGCTAGCATTAGACTGTAAACCTAGAGACAGAGACGGAGCCCTCTGCTCTTGTCCCGTTTAGCTGTGGATCTAGATGGGGTCAATGCAGGTTTCATCACAGCCCCTGAACGAATTTTGTAAGTTTCTCCCTGTGGTTTTTTTTAAAATTTATTTTTATAAGGGGGTGTAGCTGATTTTCCATGCTGTCTTTCTTGCTGCTGCACATCCACTTGATTCACTTACAGAGAGACATCCATAAATTCTTCTTCAGATTCTTACCAGTCGTACATATTCTTTCCTGGTGACTTGAGTGTGCTGAGTCCAGTTCTTTGAGCTATAGAGTAGGTCTTGTCGATTACCTCTTTGGTCTTTGGAACGTATCTGTGCTTATTTCAACCCTCTGGTTTATGCCTCACCCCACCCCACCTTTCCCCTTTAGCAGCCATAAGTTTCTTTTCTAAATGTGTGACTCTGTTTTGTAATTTAGTTCATGTGTAGCCATTTTTAGATTCCACCTATAAGTGATATCTTATGCTAAGTGTCTTTTTGTGTCT
>NW_020839857.1:0-4590 GCF_003676395.1 Aethalodelphis obliquidens | reverse complement strand
ATAAAATAAAATAAAATACTAAAAAAAAAAAAAAAAAAAAAGGACTTGAAAATAAAGACTATTAGAAGAGACAAAGAAAAATACTACATAATGATCAAGGGATCTATCCAAGAAGAAGATATAACAATTGTAAATATTTATGCACCCAACATAGGAGCACCTCAATACATAAGGCAAATACTAACAGCCATAAAAGAGGAAATCGACAGTAACACATTCATAGTAGGGGGCTTTAACACCCCACTTTCACCAGTGGACAGATCATCCAAAATGAAAATAAATAATGAAACACAAGCTTTAAATGATACATTAAACAAGATGGACTTAATTGATATTTATAGGACATTCCATCCCAAAACAACAGAATACACATTTTTCTCAAGTTCTCATGGAACCTTCTCCAGGATAGATCATACCTTGGGTCACAAATCAAGCCTTGGTAAATTTAAGAAAATTCAAATTGTATCAAGTATGTTTTCCGACCACAACGCTATGAGACTAGATATCAATTACAGGAAAAGATCTGTAAAAAATACAAACACATGGACGATGAACAATACACTACTTAATAACGAAGTGATCACTGAAGAAATCAAAGAGGAAATAAAAAAAATACCTAGAAACAAATGACAATGGAGACACGACGACCCAAAATCTATGGGATGCAGCAAAAGCAGTACTAACAGGGAAGTTTATAGCAATACAATCCTACCTTAAGAAATAGGAAACATCTCGAATAAACAACCTAACCTTGGACCTAAAGCAATTAGAGAAAGAACAAACAACCCCCAAAGTTAGCAGAAGGAAAGAAATCATAAAAATCAAATCAGAAATAAATGAAAAAAAAATGAAGGAAACGATAGCAAAGATCAAAAAAACTAAAAGCTGGTTTTTTGAGAAGATAAACAAAATTGATAAACCATTAGCCAGACTCATCAAGAAAAAAAGGGAGAAGACTCAAATCAATAGAATTAGAAATGAAAAAGGAGAAGGAACAACTGACACTGCAGAAATACAAAAGATCATGAGAGATTACTACAAGCAACTCTATGCCAATAAAATGGACAACCTGGAAGAAATGGACAAATTCTTAGAAATGCACAACCTGCCAAGACTGAATCAGGAAGAAATAGAAAATATGAACAGACCAATCACAAGCACTGAAACTGAAACTCTGATTAAAAATCTTCCAACAAACAAAAGCCCAGGACCAGATGGCTTCAGAGGCGAATTCTACCAAACATTTAGAGAAGAGCTAACAGCTATCCTTCTCAAACGCTTGCAAAATATAGCAGAGGGTGGAACACTCCAAAACTCATTCTACGAGGCCACCATCACTCTGATACCAAAACCAGACAAGGATGTCACAAAGAAAGAAAACTACAGGCCAATATCACTGTTGAACATAGATGCAAAAATCCTCAACAAAATACTAGCCAACAGAATCCAACAGCACATTAAAAGGATCATACACCATGATTAAGTGGGGTTTACTCCAGGAATGCAAGGATTCTTCAATATACGCAAATCAATCAATGTGATACACCATATTAACAAATTGAAGGAGAAAAACCATATGATCATCTGAATAGATGCAGAGAAAGCTTTCAACAAAATTCAACACCCATTTATGATAAAAACCCTGCAGAAAGTAGGCATAGAGGGAACATTCCTCAACATAGTAAAGGCCATATATGACAAACCCACAGCCAACATCCTCCTCAATGGTGAAAAACTGAAAGCATTTCCACTAAAATCAGGAACAAGACAAGGTTGCCCACTCTCAGCACTCTTATTCAACATAGTTTTGGAAGTTTTAGCCACAGCAATCAGAGAAGAAAAGGAAATAAAAGGAATCCAAGTCGGAAAAGAAGAAGTAAAGCTGTCACTGTTTGCAGATTACATGATACTATACGTAGAGAGTCCTAAAGATCCTACCAGAAAACTACTAGAGCTAATCAATGAATTTGGTAAAGTTACAGGATACAAAATTAATGCACAGAAATCTTTGGCATTTCTATACACTAATGATGAAAAATGTGAAAGTGAAATCAACAAAACACTCCCATTTACCACTGCAACAAAAAGAATAAAGTATCTAGGAATAATCCTACCTAAGGAGACAAAAGACCTGTATGCAGAAAATTATAAGACACTGATGAAAGAAATTAAAGATGATACAAATAGATGGAGAGATATACCATGTTCTTGGATTGGAAGAATCAACATTATGAAAATGACTCTACTACCCAAAGAAATCTACAGATTCAGTGCAATCCCTATCAAACTACTACTGGCATTTTTCACAGAACTAGAACAAAAAATTTCACAATTTGTATGGAAACACAAAAGACCCTGAATAGCCAAAGCAATGTTGAGAACGAAAAACGGAGCTGGAGGAATCAGGCTCCCTGACTTCAGACTATACTACAAAGCTACAGTAATGAACACAGTATGGTACTGCCACAAAAACAGAAAGATCAATGGAACAGGATAGAAAGCCCAGAGATAAACCCACGCACATATGGTCACCTTATCTTTGATAAAGGTGGCAGGAATGTACAGTGGAGAAAGGACAGCCTCTTCACTAAGTGGTCCTGGGAAAACTGGACAGCTACATGTAAAAGTTTGAGATTAGATCACTCCCTAACACCATACACAAAAATAAGCTCAAAATGGATTAAAGACCTAACTGTAAGGCCAAACTCTTAGAGGTAAACATAGGCAGAATACTCTATGACATAAATCACAGCAAGTTCCTTTTTGACCCACCTCCTATAGAAGTGGAAATAAAAACAAAAATAAACAAATGGGACCTAATAAAACTTCAAAGCTTTTGTACAGCAAAGGAAACCATAAACAAGACCAAAAGACAACCCTCAGAATGGGACAAAATATTTGCAAATGAAGCAACTGACAAAGGATTAATCTCCATAATTTATAAGCAGCTTATGCAGCTCAATAACAAAAAGACAACCCAATCCAAAAATGGGCAGAAGACCTAAATAGACATTTCTCTAAAGAAGATATACAGACTGCCAACAAACACATGAAAGAATGCTCAACATCATTAATCATTAGAGAAATGCAAATCAAAGCTACAATGAGATATCATGTCACACCGGTCAGAATGGCCATCATCAAAAAATCTAGAAACAATAAATGCTGGAGAGGGTGTGGAGAAAAGGGAACCCTCTTGCACTGGTGGTGGGAATGTAAATTGATACAGCCACTGTGGAGAACAGTATGGAGGTTCATTAGAAAACTACAAATACAACTACCATATAACTCAGCAATCCTACTACTTGGCATATACCGTGAGAAAACCATAATTCCAAAACAGTCATGTACCAAAATGGTCATTGCAGCTCTATTTACAATAGCCCGGAGATGGAAAAAACCTAAGCGTCCATCATCGGATGAATGGATAAAGCAGGTGTGGCACATATATACAATGGAATATTACTCAGCCATAAAAAGAAACGAAATTGAGCTATTTGTAATGAGGTGGATAGACCTAAAGTCTGTCATACAGAGTGAAATAAGTCAGAAAGAGAAAGACAAGTACCGTATGCTAACACATATATATATGGAATTTAAGGGAAAAAATGTCACGAAGAACCTAGGGGTAAGACAGGAATAAAGACATAGACCTACTAGAGAATGGACTTGAGGATATGAGGAGGGGGAAGAGTGAGCTGTGACAAAGCGAGAGAGAGGCATGGACATATATACACTAACAAATATAAGGTAGATAGCTAGTGGAAAGCAGCGGCATAGCACAGGGAGATCAGCTCCGTGCTTTGTGACCGCCTGGAGGGGTGGGATAGGGAGGGTGGAAGGGGGGGAGACGCAAGAGGGAAGAGATATGGGAACATATGTATATGTATAACTGATTCACTTTTTTATAAAGCAGAAACTAACACACCATTGTAAAGCAATTATACTCCAATAAAGATGTAAAAACAAAAACAAAACAAAACAAAACAACCCAACGGAGTGTCATAGAACCAAACAAATTAAACAATACGAGTTTTGCTATACGTATCTTCCTGTTCCTCACTCTGCTCTGTGATGTTCTGATCTCTCCAGGGTCTAGAATGGAGACTCTGCTTTCCCTCTACCATGCTCTTCCCTCCTGTTCTCCTAAGATCTATCAAGTTCGTGACCCTGAGCTGTAGTTGCACTTGGTCCCTGTAGCCAGGCATAAAATTAATTGAAGCAATGGTTTCTTAACTTATGTTCCCAATTCTCTGTCAAAGAGGTCTCCAGACGTATCCACAGCTATTCTATCCCCCCGCTTTTTTCAGCACTCTAGTCCTTTCAAGGTCTCACCTGCTGAGATTCTTGTGTACTATAAAGAGAAACACAGTCCATTACACCTATGCTTGGGTTCAACTTTTATAACCTCTGGTAGCGTTTAGCTTTAAAGGCCAAACAAGGAACAATGAAACGATTCAAATTGCAGGCAGAGAAGGCTTTTCTGATTACTGCTTTAAACCTCATACGCACTATGCCCACCAATATAAAAAATGTCCTCCGCTCAATTTTTGTCTTTGTAGGGGGCATGGAGTGGGTCCTGTGAGATGT
>NW_020839856.1:0-4600 GCF_003676395.1 Aethalodelphis obliquidens | reverse complement strand
ATCAAGTCCAGGAAGCACAGAGAGTCCCATACAAGATAAATACAAGGAGAAATACGCCAAGACACATATTAATCAAACTGTCAAAAATTAAATACAAAGAAAGCATATTAAAAGCAGCAAGGGAAAAACAACAAATAACACATAAGGGAATCCCCATAAGGTTAACAGCTGATCTCTCAGCAGAAACCCTACAAGCCAGAAGGGAGTGGCAGGACATACTGAAAGTGATGAAGGAGAAAAACATGCAGCCAAGACTACTCTACCCAGCAAGGATCTCATTCAGATTTGATGGAGAAATTAAAACCTTTACAGACAAGCAAAAGCTGAGAGAGTTCAGCACCACCAAACCAGCTTTACAACAAATGCTAAAGGATCTTCTCTAGGCAAGAAACACAAGAGAAGGAAAAGACCTATAATAACGAACCCAAAACAATTTAGAAAATGGGAATAGGAACATACATATCTATAATTACCTTAAATGTAAATGGACTAAATGCTCCCACCAAAAGACACAGATTAGCTGAATGGATACAAAAACAAGACCCTTATATATGCTGTCTACAAGAGACCCACTTCAGACCTAGAGACATGTACAGACTGAAAGTAAGGGGATGGAAAAAGATATTCCATGCAAATGGAAGCCAAAAGAAAGCTGGAGTAGCAATTCTCATATCAGACAAAATAGACTTTAAAATAAGGACTATTAAAAGAGACAAAGAAGGACACTACATAATGATCAAGGGATCGATCCAAGAAGAAGATATAACAATTGTAAATATTTATGCACCCAACATAGGAGCACCTCAATACATAAGGCAAATACTAACAGCCATAAAAGGGGAAATCGACAGTAACACATTCATAGTAGGGGACTTAAACACCCCACTTTCACCCATGGACAGATCATCCAAAATGAAAATAAATAAGGAAACACAAGCTTTAAATGATACATTAAACAAGATGGACTTAATTGATATTTATAGGACACTCCATCCAAAAACAACAGAATACACATTTTTCTCAAGTGCTCATGGAACATTCTCCAGGATAGATCATATCTTAGGTCACAAATCAAGCCTTGGTAAATTTAAGAAAATTGAAATTGTATCAAGTATCTTTTCTGACCACAACGCCATGAGACTAGATATCAATTACAGGAAAAGATCTGTAAAAAATACAAACACATGGAGGCTAAACAATACACTACTTAATAATGAAGAGATCACTGAAGAAATCAAAGAGGAAATCAAAAAATACCTAGAAACAAATGACAATGGAGACACAACGACCCAAAACCTATGGGATGCAGCAAAAGCAGTTCTAAGGGGGAAGTTTATAGCAATACAAGCCCACCTTAAGAAGCAGGAAACATCTCGAATAAACAACCTAACCTTGCACCTCAAGCAATTAGAGAAAGAAGAACAAAAAAACCCCAAAGCTAGCAGAAGGAAAGAAATCATAAAAATCAGATCAGAAATAAATGAAAAAGAAATGAAGGAAACAGTAGCAAAGATCAATAAAACTAAAAGCTGGTTCTTTGAGAAGATAAACAAAATAGATAAACCACTAGCCAGACTCATCAAGAAAAAAAGGGAGAAGACTCAAATCAATAGAATTAGAAATGAAAAAGGAGAGGTAACAACTGACACTGCAGAGATAAAAGAGATCATGAGAGATTACTACAAGCACCTCTATGCCAATAAAATGGACAATCTGGAAGAAATGGACAAATTCTTAGAAATGCACAACCTGCCAAGACTGAATCAGGAAGAGATAGAAAATATGAACAGACCAATCACAAGCACTGAAATTGAAACTGTGATTAAAAATCTTCCAACAAAGAAAAGCCCAGGACCAGATGGCTTCACAGGCGAATTCTATCAAACATTTAGAGAAGAGCTAACACCTATCCTTCTCAAACTCTTCCAAAATATAGCAGAGGGAGGACCACTCCCTAACTCCTTCTACGAGGCCACCATCACCTTGATACCAAAACCAGACAAGGATGTCACAAAGAAAGAAAACTACAGGCCAATATCACTGATGAACATAGATGCAAAAATCCTCAACAAAATACTAGCAAACAGAATCCAACAGCACATTAAAAGGATCATACACCATGATCAAGTGGGGTTTATTCCAGGAATGCAAGGATTCTTCAATATACGCAAATCTATCAATGTGATAAACCATATTAACAAATTGAAGGAGAAAAACCATATGATCATCTCAATAGATGCAGAGAAAGCTTTTGACAAAATTCAACGCCCATTTATGATAAAAACCCTGCAGAAAGTAGGCATAGAGGGAACTTTCCTCAACATAATAAAGGCCATATATGACAAGCCCACAGCAAACATCATCCTCAATGGTGAAAAACTGAAAGCATTTCCACTAAGATCAGGAACAAGACAAGGTTGCCCACTCTCACCACTATTATTCAACATTGTTTTGGAAGTTTTAGCCACAGCAATCAGAGAAGAAAAGGAAATAAAAGGAATCCAAATTGGAAAAGAAGAAGTAAAGCTGTCACTGTTTGCAGATGACATGATCCTATACATAGAGAACCCTAAAGGTGCTACCAGAAAACTACTAGAGCTAATCAATGAATTTGGTAAAGTGGCAGGATACAAAATTAATGCACAGAAATCTCTGGCATTCCTATATACTAATGATGAAAAATCTGAAAGTGAAATCAAGAAAACACTCCCATTTACCATTGCAACAAAAAGAATAAAATATCTAGGAATAAACCTACGTAAGGAGACAAAAGACCTGTATGCAGAAAATTATAAGACACTGATGAAAGAAATTAAAGATGATATAAATAGATGGAGAGATATACCATGTTCTTGGATTGGAAGAATCAACATTGTGAAAATGACTCTACTACCCAAAGCGATCTATAGATTCAATGCAATCCCTATCAAACTACCACTGGCATTTTTCACAGAACTAGAACAAAAAATTTCACAATTTGTATGGAAACACAAAAGACCCCGAATAGCCAAAGCAATCTTGAGAACGAAAGAAGGAACTGGAGGAATCAGGCTCCCTGACTTCAGACTATACTACAAAGCTACAGTCATCAAGACGGTATGGTACTGGCACAAAAACAGAAAGATAGATCAATGGAACAGGATAGAAAGCCCAGAGATAAACCCATGCACATATGGACACCTTATCTTTGATAAAGGTGGCAGTAATGTACAATGGAGAAAGGACAGCCTCTTCAATAAGTGGTGCTGGGAAAACTGGACAGGTACATGTAAAAGTATGAGATTAGATCACTCCCTAACACCATACACAAAAATAAGCTCAAAATGGATTAAAGACCTAAATGTAAGGCCAGAAACTATCAAACTCTTAGAGGAAAACATAGGCAGAACACTCTATGACATAAATCAAAGCAAGATCCTTTCTGACCCACCTCCTAGAGTAATGGAAGTAAAAACAAAAATAAACAAATGGGACCTAATGAAACTTCAAAGCTTTTGCACAGCAAAGGAAACCATAAACAAGACCAAAAGACAACCCTCAGAATGGGAGAAAATATTTGCAAATGAAGCAACCGACAAAGGATTAATCTCCAAAATTTACAAGCAGCTCATGCAGCTCAATAACAAGAAAACAAACAACCCAATCCAAAAATGGGCAGAAGACCTAAATAGACATTTCTCCAAAGAAGATATACAGACTGCCAACAAACACATGAAAGAATGCTCAACATCATTAATCATTAGAGAAATGCAAATCAAAACTACAATGAGATATCATCTCACACCAGTCAGAATGGCCATCATCAAAAAATCTAGAAACAATAAATGCTGGAGAGGGTGTGGAGAAAAGGGAACCCTCTTGCACTGCTGGTGGGAATGTGAATTGGTTCAGCCACTATGGAGAACAGTATGGAGGTTCCTTAAAAAACTACAAATAGAACTACCATATGACCCAGCAATCCCACTACTGGGCATATACCCTGAGAAAACCAAAATTCAAAAAGAGTCATGTACCAAAATGTTCATTGCAGCTCTATTTACAATAGCCCGGAGATGGAAACAACCTAAGTGCCCATCATCGGATGAATGGATAAAGAAGATGTGGCACATATATACAATGGAATATTACTCAGCCATAAAAAGAAACGAAATTGAGCTATTTGTAATGAGGTGGATAGACCTAGAGTCTGTCATACAGAGTGAAGTAAGTCAGAAAGAAAAAGACAAATACCGTATGCTAACACATATATATGGAATTTAAGAAAAAAATGTCATGAAGAACCTAGGGGTAAAGCAGGAATAAAGACGCAGACCTCTTAGAGAACGGACTTGAGGTTATGGGGAGGGGGAAGGGTGAGCTGTGACAGGGCGAGAGAGAGTCATGGGCATATACACACTAACAAACGCAGTAAGGTAGATAACTAGTGGGAAGTAGCCGCATGGCACAGGGATATTGGCTCAGTGCTTTGTGACAGCCTGGAGGGGTGGGATGGGGAGGGTGGGAGGGAGGGAGACGCAACAGGGAAGACATATGGGAACATATGTTTATGTATGACTGATTCACTTTGTTATAAAGCAGAAACTAACACACCATTGTAAAG
>NW_020839855.1:0-4610 GCF_003676395.1 Aethalodelphis obliquidens | reverse complement strand
TGAGGCTCAGAGAGGTAAAATACTCGCCTAAAATCACATACGCAGTAAGTGACAGAGCACATTCTGGATATATGATTTCAACGTCCGTGCTCTTTCTGTTCCTATTCCTTTCTATATTGTATGCTGTCCTCTTCAATGAAGTTCATATATACTTATCATAGAAGTTCGTTTGCTTCAATGCTGCAGTTCCATCTCCCATAATCATCTGATATTCCAACAATGGATTTAGTTAAACCCTCCTCGTTGGTAAGCCACAGGTCTTTTCCAAGTAATTAAATGTACTGGATATTTGGATATCCATGCTCTTCAAGGATAGCAATTATAAAAGAAACATGATGGTAGATGAAGAGACTGTGGATTTGTCACATACTTGATAAAAATCATCTCATGCATTTCCATATTGGCAAGAAAAAAAATAATAAAAATAAGAGTAAAAATTAATGAAATTGATAACAGATATTGAAGAGTGGAATAAAAATGCTAGATTTTAGTGCTTTCAAAATATAAAAAAATAAGGAAACTTTTTGCAATATGGGTCAAGAAAATTAGAAGGCACAGATAAGCCCCTTTTGAAGAAGGTGTCTTGATTGTACTTACAGTAAAGATTTAAAAGATAATATTATGAAAAATATATGCTGATAATTTGAAAATTAATACTAAATGGGTAAATTCTAGAAAAAAGAACTTTATATTGGGGAAACAGAAAATATTAAGCTTATTCTTGACAAAGCATGCGTGAGAAGGCAAAATTACTGGTGAATCTTAATTTGTTATAAAAACGCAAAAAATAGAAATAAGATAATGGCAAACTTAATCCAGCAATGGCTAAAACAGATAATACAGCAGGGCAAAGTTGTGTTTATACCAAACTTGCAATGTTGGTTTAACATTAGGAGATTCATAATGTAGTTCAACACATTAATAGAATACAGTAGCAAGAAAAGGGTGATTATCACAAAGATTCCAGAAAAAAATGCATGCAATAAAATTCAACAACCAATCAAGATTAAACAACGACAAAAATAACTCTTAGCTAACTGGGAATAGAAAAATATTTCTTTAAAATGATAATGTGTACTTTAAAAAAACTACAACAAACACCGTACGTAATAGTGAGACATTAAAAGCATTCTATTTTAAATCAGAAGAGGCAAAGATGATTCATATAATCACTTCTGTTCAACATCTTACTGAGTCTCCTAGGCATTGCAGTAAGCCAAAAGACATACATACATTAATTAATACATATCTGGCAAGAATATGTGAAGAACCCTTGCAACTCAACAATATAAAGGTAAACACCCCAATTTTTTTAAACTGGGGAAAGGCTCTGAATGGACATTTCTCCAAAGAAGACATATAAATGGCCAAGAAGGAAATGAGAAACTTCTCAACATCATTAGTCATCAAGGAAATGCAAATTGAAACCAAAGTGAGTTACCAGGTCACACCCACTAAGATGGCTTTAATCAGTGAAACAAATGATAACAAGTGTTGGTGAGGATGTGGAGACATTGGAATTCTCATGTGTTACTGATGGGAATATAAAAGGAAGCAGTGGTTTGGGAAAACAGTTTGGCACTTCCCCAAAATGTTAAACACGGAGTTACAATATGACCCTGTAATCCCACTCCTAAGTATCCTACCAGGAGAAATGAAAACATATGTTCACTCCAAAACTTGTTCAGGAACGTTCATAGCAGCATTATTGATAATGGCCGAAAAGTGGAAACAACCCAAATGTCCTGTAGCTGATGAATGGATGAATAAATCTTGGTACATCCATATAGTAGAATATTATTCAGTCATAAAAAAGAATACTGTTCTGATACACATCATGACATGGATGAACCTTGAAAACATGATGCTAAGTGAAAGAAGACAGTCACAAAAAGTCAAATATTGTATGAAATGTCCAGAATCGGAAAATCCACAGGGTCCAAAAGCAGATTAGTGGTTGCCAGGGTCTGGGGGAAGGGGAGGAATAGGGAGTGATCACTAATGGTTAAGGAGCTTCTTTTTGAGGTGGTAAAATTACTTTGAAATTAGATAGTTGTGGTGGTTGCACAATCGTGTGAATGTACTAAAAAGCACTGATTTGTATACTTTAAAATGGTGTGTGCATTATATCTCAATAAAAGATGGTTGGAGACTTGTACTTTAGAATTTTCCATTTGTTATTTTCTTGAACATCTTTCTTGATCAGTATATATTGAATTCCCTTGTTCTTTTGAACAGCTCTACTTTTCTGTTTTGAATTCTAGTGGGCATGAATGCTAGTGATAGATGGTTTGCTTTTCACTGGGTCTTTCTTCGTCATTACACATAGTGTTCATACTGGTACATGTGTCCCAGCAAGAAAGTGGCATAGATTTAGTGGTGGCATTGCATGGTCAGCGTGACTGTACTGTGGTACTAATGGAGATCACCTGTTGTTCTCCCACTGCAGGTGCCTTCAGGACAATGAATGGAACTACACCAGAGCTGGTCAGATCTGCAGTATGCTCAAGGTGAGGTCTGGGAAACAAGTGGGTTAAAGATGAACGTTTCTGGGCCTTCAGGGAGGCCAAGAAGGTGGAGGCTGGTGGCCTGGGAATGGAACTCGGGGAGCAGACTCTTCTGACATTCCGACTCCTTCTCTCCAGATCGAGGGCAAGACCCCAGAGGAGGCCTTCAAAGAAATCCCCTAAAAGGAGCCTTTGTCTTCATCCACATCATCTTTTCTCTCCAGCCTCAGGCCACGCCCATGCCTGGGGTTGGAGGCCTGACTGACCAAGAAGCCAAAGTTACGTTGTAGGCCAGGTAACATAGCCACCTGAAGGGTCAGCTGTTCTGTGTCTTTTCCCCACTCACGATTGCTGTTTGGTTTCATAATAAAGAGTGCTGTTGCAAGCTGTATGTTGTGTGTCCTCCATTGCTCTTCCCTGCCCCAATCACGAGCCAGTAGGTCCAGGCCTCAATGTCCCTGCCTTCGTCCCCAAGGAGGAGGCACCTTCTAACCCAAACAAGTGGGTTTTTTATACACTTTTTTTCCATTTATAAAACATGAAGATTCTGCACAAAAATGGGATAACAATGGGACTTAAAGTGCATGCATCAAAACTCCTTTATGTCCCAGCTAGATGGGTTTACATATATCATGTGTCAAGTTGGGAAATTTAAAAATACGTGTAGACAATTGAAAATGGAAACACAGCATACCAAAACCTGTGTGACAGAGCAAAAGCAATGATCAG
Organism: Aethalodelphis obliquidens; assembly: GCF_003676395.1. Taxonomy (NCBI): domain Eukaryota; kingdom Metazoa; phylum Chordata; class Mammalia; order Artiodactyla; family Delphinidae; genus Aethalodelphis; species Aethalodelphis obliquidens. The sequence goes on along the minus strand of NW_020839855.1, from coordinate 1,374 downwards.
AGGAAAATCTATTAGTTGTTAGGTAAACGCAAAATAAAGCCACAATAGGATGCCACTTCACACCTACTACATTGCCTATAGCTTTTTTTTTTAAGGAACATAACAAGATGAACTTTGGTGAGGATGTGGAGAAATTGGAACTTCTGTACATTGTTGGTGGGGATACAAATGGTTTTGCTGCTGTGGAGAACAGTTTGTTGGTTCCTCACAAAATTTAACACAGAAGTACCATATGACCCAGCTACTCCACTCCTAGGTGTACACCCAAAAGAATTGAAAGAGGCGCCAAAACAAATTATTGTACGTGAATGCTCACAGCAGCATTATTCATTATATTCAAAAGGTTGAAACAACCCATCTGTCCATCAAGGGATGAGTGGATAAACAAATTGTAGTATATACACACATTGGAATATGTATTTTTGCAATGATTGAAATCCTTGTGATATGTGCTCACGGAAGTTGTCCTTCTGTTTTATCAGTGGTCAGAGAGTGACTTGACAGAGATTTCCTGAAGGGCCTGGAGCCAAAAAGGAAAGGAAAACAATATTGTCTAGTCTTTGCAGATTGGCTTCTGATCGGGGGCACTCCACCAATGCTTAGCCAGGCTGCCTCCAACTCTGCCTTAGCCTTCACCTCCTGCTTTTGAGGAGCCCAAAGGTCAGCCACATGTGCAAGCCTGGCTTCCTGTCAGACCTTTGCTGAGCCTGTGTCCTACCTTGTGCATATGCATTGCATTCTGGAATCTATGCTATGCCTTCAAAACTCTTATTCCCCCAAGAATTTTCCTCATCACCCTCACCCTTTACAGGCTTTGCGGGCTCTCTGCTGCTTGACTTATCTTATTTCCCTTGCCCCAGGCAGCTATGGGTACAGTACGTTTTTAGATGTTTTTGAGAGACGCAACTGAGAAAGCCACTCCGTGCCTGGGAGGGGCAGTGGGAAGCAAAACTCATCCTCTGTGCCATTCCCTCAGAGGTCCTCCATAGAGGTCAGAAGGCACAATCACAGTTTTGGGGGAGAACAAGATCCATATTATGACCCCTGGGACCAGCCAAAAGCACCGTGAATATGGCTGCAAGTCTCATGGGAGATCCAAGAAGGAAAGAGATATGAGAACATATGTATATGTATAACTGATTCACTTTGTAATAAAGCAGAAACTAACACACCATTGTAAAGCAATTATACTCCAATAAAGATGTTAAAAAAAAGGAAACAGTTTGGGTTTAAGTGGTAGGTTACAAAAGCAAGATAGAATATTCCTGACACCTCATGATACAATGTGAAAGAAAAAAAAGTCAGAGTATAAAACTGTATATTACAGTATGGTTCCTCAGAAGAAGATATTAATGAATGCTTATGTTTTTATGT
>NW_020839854.1:3652-4610 GCF_003676395.1 Aethalodelphis obliquidens | reverse complement strand
TCCCTCTTGCGTCTCCCTCCCACCCTCCCTATTCCACCCCTCTAGGTCATCGCAAAGCACCAGGCTGATCTCTCTGTGCTATGCTGCTGCTTCCCACTAGCTATTTTACATTTGGTAGTGTATATATGTCGATGCTACTCTCACTTCAGCCTCCCTCTCCCGTGCCCCCCTTCCCACCTCAAGGGAGGGACATTCTCTATGTCTACCTCTTTATTCCTGTCCTGCCCCTAGGTTCATCAGAACCTTTTTTTTTTTTTTTTTTTTAGATTCCATATATATGTGTTAGCATACGGTATTTGTTTTTCTCTTTCTGACTTAGTTCACTCTGTATGACAGACTCTAGGTCCATCCACCTCACTACAAAAAACTCAATTTCGTTTCTTTTTATGACTAATATTTCTTTGTATATATGTGACACATCTTCTTTATCCATTCATCTTGATGGACAATTTAGGTTGGTTCCATGTCCTGGCTATTGTAAATAGTGCTGAAATGAACATTGTGGTACATGACTCTTTGAATTTGAGTTATGGTTTGCTCAGGGTACATGCCCAGTAGTGGGATTGCTGGGTCATATGGTAGTTCTATTTTTAGAGTTTTAAGGAACCTCCATACTGTTTTCCATAGTGGTTGTATCAATTTACATTCCCACCAACAGTGCAGGAGGGTTACCTTTTTACCACACCCTTTCCAGCATTTATTGTTTCTAGATTTTTGATAATAGCCATCCATACTGGGGTGAGGTGATACTCATTGTAGTTTTGATTTGCATTTCTCTAAAAATTAGTGATGTTGAGCATCTTTTCTTGTGCCTCTTGGCCATCTGTATGTCTTCCTTGGTGAAATGTCTATTTAGGTCTTCCACCCATTCTTTAATTCGATTTTTTTTTGATATTGAGCTCCATGAGCTGTTTGTATATTTTGGAGATTAATCCTTTGTCTGTTGTTTCATTTGCAA
>NW_020839854.1:0-3552 GCF_003676395.1 Aethalodelphis obliquidens | reverse complement strand
GCAGGCTCAGCGGCCATGGCTCACGGGCCCAGCCGCTCTGCGGCATGTAGGATCTTCCCAGACCGGGGCACGAACCTGTGTCCCCTGCATCGGCAGGCGGGCTCTCAACCACTGCGCCACCAGGGAAACCATAGGTAGTGTTTTAATTTCATTCTTTTACATGTAGCTGTCCAGTTTTCCCAGCACCACTTATTGAAGAGGCTGTCTTTACTCCATTGTATGTTCTTGCCTCCTTTGTTGTAAATTAGGTGACCATACGTGTATGGCTTTATCTCTGGTCATTCTATCCTGTACCATTGATCTATATTTCTGTTTTTGTGCCAGTACCATAATGTCTTAATTACTGTAGCTTTGTGGTATAAATAGTTTGAAGGAGGGGAGCCTGATTCCTCCAACTCCATTTTTCTTTCTCAAGATTGCTTTGGCTATTCAGGGTCTTTTGTGTTTCCATACGAATTGTAAAATTTTTTGTTCTAATTTTGTGAAGAATGCCATTGGTAGTTTGATAGGGATTGCATTGAATCTGTAAATTGCTTTCGGTGGTATAGTCATTTTCACAATTTTGATTCTTCCAATCCAAGAACATGTCATCTTTGATTTCTTTCATCAGTGTTTTATAGTTTTCTGAGTACAAGTCTTTCACCTCCTTAGCCAGGTTTATTCCTAGGTATTTTATTCTTTTTGTTGCGATGGTAAATGGGATTGTTTCCTTAATTTCTCCTTCTGATTTTTCATTGTTGGTGTATAGGAATGCCAGCGATTTCTGTGCATTAATTTTGTATCCTGCAACCTTATCAAATTCATTGATGAGTTCTAGTAGTTTTCTGGTGGCATCTTTAGGATTTTCTATGTAGACCAAAAAGGGGAAAATTTTGAAATGAAACACTGATGTAGTTATGGAGGATAACACAGAGGGTAGGTAGGTGGTTAACTGAAGAGATCAAGAAACTATGTTATACAGAATGAATTTTAAATGGACCTCAATGTTCAAATCACCATGAATATTGACCTTAACAGTGGGGCAGTAGAGAGAGGGTGTCAGTGATATAGGTGTGGAAATCTTTAGTGAAGGATGGAGAAGGACTGGAAGTCAGGAGGCACCAGTAGGCAGAAAAGAAATGGCTTATTTCTGTTGGGGTTAGGAAACAATCTGCTAAATTTCTGCCTCATCTTAAAAATTGTGAGTCTCAAATTTTCAGAGAAAGATGAATGCCTACACAGATGTCTGTTATTAGTTATAATCTGATGATATATTTTAAAAACATATATAGAATTTCAGACAAATGGAAGTAACCAGTTAACTTTTTTTTTCAATCTAACTATAAGTAAACATTGGAATTGCTTAGGAACTCAGACTCTACTTTCTTGATGTTTTCGTGTTAACTGATTATTATGCAGGCATCACTCTGATTCAACCATGACTAAAAGCTCTCTAAAATATAAAAAGGCACCTGTCTGTCTTAGACAGCATGAAACATCAAAATATATCTTTAATAGTTGAGAATGTTTCAGTGCCTGCAATTATGATCTGAGCATGAATTTACTTTTACAAGTGTATCATAATGAATCTGAATCACTATAACTTCAAAATTGTTTTCCTCAAAAGGTATGTGATGTAATTAAAAAAAAAACTTACTGTTATTATTTCAGTGAACCTGAACAAAACTCTAGATTATTGACACTCTTGTTAATCTTTGAAATACATTGCCTTTGGAAACAGAGGATTTCAGAAGACAAGAACCTTTTAAAAAGTTGTGCCAACTTCCTAAGTTCATTCTATTAAATTTCATTCTATTAAAATGTGCCAATCACAGCACATAAGGATGAAGAGTAATTTTCAGCTTTAATATTATGACATTTTGTTTTGAAGCAACTTATCAAAATATTGCTATATCTTACTAGGACAACAAAATAACTTAAATTTTTATTCTGAAAAATGATATGGTACCAGTGTGATGTCACTGGTATGTGCATGAGAAATGCTAATGTAAATATGGTGGATGAAACTGGAAAAATACATCATTTCATATTAACATACAGAGACTGTCTTCAGTTTGGTTATTTTGACAGGTTGAAAAAATACTATTTCTAAAGTGTTTTTGTATGTTCAATTTTAATGTATTTTTTTCATTCCTTGATTTTCTCTATCTTTAGACTTCTCATTTGAATCAATACCATAGTAACACCTTATACTGTTGTAACTGCTTTTCTTAGTGAATTACCTTTTTCATTGGAATGTGTTCAAAATTCTGGTTTGTTAAAAATTCTTGGTTAATTTTTCTTCTAATCGTATGAATTTGAAGAGAATGAAACTCTGAAATCTCTTGCCTGGAGAGTTAACTTTACCCCTTCTAATTAATAAATTTGATATGCATAAAATAAGAGCTTTCCAAAAATAATTGGATTATTTCATTGAAAATAAAAATTAAGCCTCATTATTAAACCTGGTTTCTTAGTCACACCCATGTATTGATCCCTACAATGTGTCAAGCAAGCATTGTATCAAACATTTCACATATTAGTGAATGCATTCTTTCTGGTTTCTGTAAACCAAGAAAAAAATTATATTACCGAATAACATCTTGTATTAATAGCTGTGTTGTAGATTAAAGAAAAAATGTCATGAATATGCTTCAAAATAATTTGAAAGTAATTTGTGTTCATGAGGAAAAAACAGTAAATCTAGGCAAATTAGGACATTACTGTGTCTTAAAAAATAACAATTGTTCTTTATTCAATTAATAAGAATGCTTCAGAAACAGTGACGTGAGTACTCCAAATTATTGAATATGAAAGTACTACTCAGAAAAGAAGTAATTAAAGTGGAGAATGTACTATATGCTACACGTCTCTTTTTTAATAAAGTGTAGTTAATCTACAATACTATATTAGTTTCAAGTGTGTAACACACAACTGATTCAATATTTTTATAGATTATACTCCATTTAAAGTTATTACAGAATAATGGTTAAATTTCTCTGTGCTGTACAATACATCCTTGTTGCTTATCTGTCTTTTACATAGTAGTTTGTGTTTCTTAATCCCATATCCCTGTTTTGCCCCTTTCACCTTCCCTCTTCCTACTGGTAACCACTAATTTCTTCTCTATATCTGTGAATCTGTTTGTTTTCTTATATACACTTATTTGTTTTATTTTTTTAGATTCCACATATAAGTGATAACATAGAGTATCTGTCTTTCTCTGTCTGACTTATTTCATTAAGCATAATAAAATAGGTCCATCCACCTTGTTGCAAATGGCAGAATATTTTATGCCTGAGTAATATTCGTATATACATATATATGAATATTATTGAATAGACTTCCTGCTGCTGGTGTGGGTGACATGGTGATGGCCACAGTCAAGAAAGGCAAACCAGAAAGAAGGTACATCCATCAGTAGTAATTTGACAATGAAAGTCATACTGGAGAAAAGATGGTGTGTTTATTTTGATAATGCAGGGGTCATAGTAAACGATAAAGGTGAGATGAAAGGTTCTGCCATCACAGGACCAGTTGCAAAGGAATGTGCAGACTTGTGGCCCAGGATTG
>NW_020839853.1:0-4611 GCF_003676395.1 Aethalodelphis obliquidens | reverse complement strand
TAACCTGGCCTGAAAGAGTTCATCACTCCTTGTTTTACTTTGTCACTAATCTGTAATAACTAGATTTGTACTTTACAAAGCTAACCTCACTCCCTGACACTATGTAATTTACATTCGGCACCCATCACTGCTAACTCTGTGTGGGTTACATCCCCTGCCTCTCACTCCCTAACCCTATTATGTCCAGCACTTACATTCTATACGCCCCTCATAACAAATCACCTCCTATAGATTTTGCATTTCAGAAACGAGGTCACCGTCGATAAACCAGAGGCAAACGTATGCAATTACCAGACTGCTGGACCCCAATTACCAGGCGGCCTGACGCCAGCTATGACAGTTTTGAAATAATGCAGAGAAAAGGAGGAATGCAAGACCTTCGCTACTTTTATCCTTATCCTATACCCTGACTGCGAGAGCCCCACATATAAAATCTTCCCTGATTCTCAAGGAGGGGGTGCCCAGTTCTTGAGGCGCTAGCCGGCTGTGTCTTCCCTGCTGCCTAGCAGAAAAATAAAGCCATCTCTTTCTTCCTCCAAAGCCCCTGTCTCCGTATTTCTGTTTGGCCTTGGTGCACAGGGAATCCGATATTTTGACAACAGTCTGTGGCCAGTTCCCACACTAATTCCCCTCTACGCCCACAACCCTGGCTCAAGCCCTATCTGGTGCCTGGTTCCTCCATCAGGCCTGGCAAAGCTCCCTGCCCCACGGTGCGTCTCACATCCCAACCCCAACGTGGTCTTTCTGAAGCATACACGAGACTGACTCTCTCCCACCTGTAATCCCCCAAATGTTTCCCCACTTTCGCTAGGGTATCTGCCGGGAGAGACATCTGCCAAGGCCCTGAGAGTCCCCGGCATCCCCACTAGGCTGCTGGCTCCTGAGTTCCCTGACAATGAGCACCTCAGCAGGCCGGGCGACACGGCAGGAAACCCCAGAACTGCTCACCTCAGGACGGGGCAGCCACTACCACGGCCTCATCAAAGAGAGAAGAGGAGGCTTCCCCGGCTGGGACACAAACTCTGCACGAGTGGCCTCTCCTTGAGCCATTACATCACCTCGTGTGACTTGAGGGAAGGAAGGACTGAAGCACACCTGGTTCCTAAGGAGGATGGTATAGGCTCAGTCACGTCCCCCCAAATTCACATGCTGGATCCCTAACCCCCAGGACCCCAGGACGTGGCTGTATTTGGAGATGGGATTTTTAAAGAGGTGATCAAGGTAAAAATGAGGTCAGTAGGGTGGATCCTAACCCAATAGGATTGATGTCCTACAAGAAGAGATTAGGGCACAGATAGGCACAGGCGGAGACCATGTGAGGACCTGGGGAGAAGACGGCTGTCTAAGCACCAAGGAGAGAGGCCTCAGGAGAAGCCAGCGTGCACACACCTTGATCTCCGACAGCATCCAGGACTGGGAGATAGGTCTGTTACCCAAGCTGCCCTGTCTGTGCTATTTGTTACGGCGGTCCTGAGCAGACTCACACACAGGGTAATTCAGGGCTCAGACTGGACAGAGCCCACTCTCCATCCCCCTGTACGTGAGTTACAGGAACCCCAGGAACTGAGGAGGGGGTACCTGAGGGGAGGCACAAAATAGAAGATGCTAGGCATTAACATGGCTGCATTCGTGTTAAACGTGCCTGAACTACATTCACACGAGATGGTTTTGTCCTGTATGTACATCGGCACCTTCAGTCTGAACTGCAGATCTCTGGCTTCACCAGCTCCACTGAGAGCATTAGCTTCACCTGCTGTGGACCGTCTCCTACAGGATTTCCAGAACCACAAAGCATCGAAGCTTCACAGGACCCAGAGTCTGTGCGCTAGCGTCTGGGCAACCCTCACAGGAGAGCCGCGCAGCTGCCCATCAGAACCCATTTCCCTTTTTCCTGTTCACAGCTACCCTGCACCACCCAGCCTTCCCACCCCTTCCAGCTGGGACGTAGCGTCTCGTGTTACCAAGGTAAACAGGTGGAGGTGGTGAGGGCCTTGGCCAGCCTGCATCCTAGGACAGAGGGCATGAAGCCCAGCTAACCCCACCCTGCTGGTTGGAGCCCTCACCTGGAAGCAGGGAGGAGAAACAAGGGGGACAGAGCCTGGGACCTGACACCCACCTGCCCTGGACTCTCACAAGAAGGGGACAGACACATCTTGACCTCCAGCCCAGTTTGGGGAGACACTTTGTTCCAGCAACAAACTTCTGCCTTAAAAGCCAAGGTGCTTTACAAACCCCTCCCCAGCTGTCACAGAAAGGCTTCATCTCATCACACTTTTCTCAAACCCCAGCTCACGGTGAGACCACCTCTCAGGTGATGGTGCTTCAGAGCAGCCCCTTTAAAAGATCCCTGGAGTTCAGCTCTCCCAGCCCTGCCTTCAGTTTAAGCGAGAAGTTTCCTTGACAACCTTGACAAACCTGCTCAGTTTCCTTGACAACCAAGCTTTGCAATCTCCCAAACTCTTCTCCTTCAAACATTCCTATTCTAGGCTTGATGAGCCTAAAGTGACAGTGCTGTCATCATGTGCTAGAGAGTGACTCCTCCAAGCCCGTAGTTACTGGTTACATGATGCTATTGATGATGAAATCCCAGAAGAGCCAGCTTTGCAATATAACCATTTCTGGACTCGGCACTGGGTCCCTTTCCACGGACAGAGTGGAGTGGCTGTTTCCGCCGGCCCCTTGGTGGAAGAGCTCACCTAATGCAGCCAGGACTTCATCCCTTCCAGGTGATTCCAGGGTCCTCATTCTCCCCAGACCCCCACCCACATGGCTGCTGTCTGTGCCAGTCCATATGGGACCTTGGTAATCTCCTAAAATGAGGGTTATTTTATACACAGGTAATGGGTTGAATGCTGGCCCCAAAAGATGTGCCCCCCCAGAACACGTGAACAGGACCATATCTGGGAAAAGCGTCTTTGTATATGTAGTTAAGGATCTTGAGGTGAGGTCATCCTGGGTTAGGGTGGCCCTCAATCCAATTGAGAGAGTCCTTATGAGAGACAAAACAGGAGAGACTCAGACACAGAGGAGAAGCCACGTGAAGACAGAGGCAGAGACGGGAGGGATGCAGCCGCAAGCCTGGGGATGCCTGGAGACCCCAAAAGCTGGAAAAGGCAGGAAGAACCCTATCCTGGAGCCTCTGGAGGGACTTCCGTCCTGCAACACCTTGATCTCAGATGCCTGCTCTCCAGGACTGGGGGAGGATGAATTCCTGTTGTTTTAAACCACCCAGCTTGTGGTCATTTGTTACAGAAGCCACAGAACGGTCACACAGACCCTGCTCTGTAGGATCCTGGAGTGCGGGTCTCATTAAAGGCCGACAGAGGCTGGACTGCAGAACCCTTAGAGTCAGCACTGGGCCCCAGAAATCCTAAAGCAGTGGCTGGACACCAGAATGTTGAGGGGTCAGTCAGAAGACCATCCCTGAGGGTGCCGGCTGCACACGGCCTCTCCAGGTTTTTATGCCTGTACATGCTGGGGATAAGTATTTCCATCCTGATTCAGGGCCTCTGATGTCACTGTTCACGTTGCTAATTAAGAACCCACTAGTTACACAGATGAAAACCCTATCAGGACACTTGCTCCGGTGGTAAACAATTCTGAAGTTGGTCAGAGATGGGGAATCGTCTCCCATGCAGCCAGCAGCCCCCCCCACCCCCGCAAGGAGCGTCCTCATTGCAAAGCTGGGGGACGGTGCTGAGGCGTCTGTGAGTAAACGTGAGCTGAGCCCCAGGCCAGCTGCTGCTGAACTGTTCCCACCCTTCCCAGGTAAAACACCTGAATATGTACAAGGACTTGAAAGCCTAGAGGAAGGGCCGTGGAGCCACCCCAGTGACAGCATACCGGCCGAGTTGGTGCCTGCAGGCCAGCCAGGATGGTCCTGGCCCCGGGCGCTCTTCTGGAAGATTTCCATTTCCCTGCCTGAGGTAACCCTCCTGTCCCGGCCCCCACTGCTTTTTTCCGTCCTTACCTCTGCCTGGGGAGCGGCAGTTATGGGTGACACATCCTCTTCTTTATCAGGTGGCAGCCTGACAACTCCTGCAGAAAGTCCAGCAGAGCCCCACTCACACCGGGTCACCCACAAAGCCGTGGCCCCTCACTCCCTCCCACCAGCCCAGCCCTGACACTGCTGACGGGGCAGAGAATATGGCGTCAGGCACAGCTGCAGGAGCTCTTGCTGCCTGGAGCGGTTTATATTGACCTCAACCCAGGCACACCTGGGGAGGGCTGGCCCGCACAGTCATGCTGCCCAGGTCAGCCAATCCTCGCCCCTCAGGGGCTAATAGCTGCAGAAAATGGGCCTTGCAGCACCGGCCAGGTCCAAGGAACAGGTGTGGGCTCCTGAGTCAGGATAGACAAGGGGCTGCAGCTCTGGCTTGTTTTATAATCATTTTATCTGGCCCATGAGTGGGAGACAACTTCAAGAAGACCCTCTCCTAATGAGAGGAACCCAGGAGTCAAGGAGAGGAGGGGTGGTGGGTGGAGACAGAGGCCTGGTGCCCCAGCTGCAGTAGAAGTCTCTGGAAGACCAGGCAGAGGGAAGCCATCCAGAGTGAAGCCCAGGGTCACAGACCTGTCGGAGCTGCTGTTTGTTAGTTCAAGTCCTGCTCT
>NW_020839852.1:0-4612 GCF_003676395.1 Aethalodelphis obliquidens | reverse complement strand
AAAACAAGCAAAATGTGTTCCATTTATTCTCTCACAGTTCTGTCAGTTTTACTTAATCTGAGTCATAGTGGCAGCAGGGCCATGGTCCCGCCAGAGGCTCTATAGGAGAATTTTTTCCTAGACTTTTCCAGTTTCTGGTGGCCGCAGGCATCCCGTCAAATGTGGCCCCATCATTCCAGGGTCTTTAAGTATCTCTCTGCTCCATCTTCACGTTGCATTCTCCCCCATATGTGTAAAATCTGAGTCCCTTTTATAGGGATACATGTGATGGAATTTAGGATAATCCAACAGAATTTTCTATCTTAAGATCTCAATTTAATCACATCTGCAAATACCTCTGTTTTTTTGCAATATAAGGTAACAGTCACAGGTTCCAAGGATTAGTATGTGAATATTTTGGGGGGAGACATTTTTCAGCCTACTACGAAGCAATTACAATATTAATAAATACACAGAGATATAATACTTTAATTTTAACTGGTATTGAAAATATTTAATATTTACTTTCAAAATATTTTTAATGGCCATAGGAAAGGATTAGAAAAGTGTTTCCTTCAAATGAGAATGTGTATTTATAGAAACCATCACCATCATTCTTCACTCAGGCACTGTGATAAGACAGATAATGCAAATGAATGAACTCTAAATCTCTGAACAAATAATAAATGTTGCTAAAAATCTACTGACTCTACTAGAGAGTCAAGGATGTCAAAATATCATCAGGATAGTATTGGTCATATTTTAAAGTCTACACGTTACCCTGAATCAGCCTTGAGGAACTAGAATTCGCTGGTTATGGAGCAGAATTCCATGAGTAGTGGTCATAAATAAGTATATAAATAAGTTTTTCAAATATCAAACTAAGCTTTCATACTGTTCATTAATCTCACTGAACTAGCACCTGATCCTCAGAGAAATGGTCTCAATCTCATTAAGTTGAGGCAGCTGCCATTCCAAAGAAAATAAACAGAGAAGAAGAATATGTTCTATCTATAGGAGTATTTTAAAAGAATGCCCATCAGAAGCTCTGTGGTTTGAACAAGTACAAAAATACATCTATTACATTTAACTGGAATAAGGCAGAATGAATCAGTTTCCCAGTTCTGAAATGTTAAAGGGCAGACATTTCATTTTATTTCTTCCTGGCTTCTCTACATTAAAAAAACGATTCCATTCTTGACAGACGGCAGCAGTAGAAGGCCTTGTTACAATGCACGGTCATTCTGGTGAATGACTTTGATTACCCCGGGTCCTGGTGCTGTGAAAATCCAGTAAAAAATATAAGAATAGTTTCTTTTTAGTAAAAAATGGAAAATGCCAGGAAATTCTCTCTTAAAAGAAGAAAAATCCCTTCCTATGGAAGTGAGAGAAAAAGCTGAAGCATCCTTATTTTTTTACACAAGGTAAATGCTTTAATGAGAAATGGATAATTTTGTTTTTGAAAGATATACTTTCTCTCTCTTGTTTTTTTTCTTAACTTAAATCAACCTGAAATTTTATATGAGTATATAATTTATCTTTAATTCTTTGAATTGAGTCTGTTTTAGAAACAACAACAAAAGTTCTTTACAAAAGACTTTTTAATATAATTAAGATTTATAGGACTGAGCTCCATGAGTTTAAGACTGATGTCTTTTGGAAACTTACAGAAATTCCATAGCTTGGAGAAGGACCTGCCCCTGAATCAGTGCTCCATAAATATTGTTGAATGAATTAATGATAATTTATATTTAGTTTGGACTAAATGACCCTTAAGTAAATGAAAATTAATAAAATAGGTTGTTTTATTACTAGCTCAAGTCTGTTTCACAGTGAGCCCAGTGAATATTAGATAATATATATTCTGCAACTATTGTGATGCATTTCTAAGTGGTATCCTATTTCTCAATAAAGGATGTCCTTGTGGTTAAGTGGCTTTCATTGCTTTAAACAACAAAATCCAGTATGTGAAAATGATCGGTGTTGAATTAGTTCATGGTACACCATTATTAGAAACATTCGGGCTTCCCTGGTGGCGCAGTGGTTAAGAATCTGCCGGCCAATGCAGGGGACACGGGTTCAAGCTCTGGTCCGGGAAGATCCCACATACCGTGGAGCAACTAAGCCCGTGCGCCACAACTACTGAGCCTGCGCTCTAGAGACCGCGAGCCACAACTACTGAGGCTCACGTGCCTAGAGCCCTTGCTCCGCAGCAAGAGAAGCCACCACAATGAGAAGCCCGCACACCACAAGGAAGAGTAGTCCCCGCTCCTCACAACTGGAGAAAGCCCGCGCACAGCAACGAAGACCCAATGCAGCCAAAAATAAATTAATTAAATAAATAAAATTTTAAAAAAAAGAAACATTCAAAAATATGCTGAAGTTCATAGGCTAAAAACCTAACTTGGAAAATAAAAAGTTAGATTGTTTCAGGAAATATACCGGGACTAACATTTATTTGGTGAAGGGAAATTCTTCTTTCAAAACTACAATACTGGCAGTACTTTGAGCTATTGGCTATTCACTTAAAAGTGAATGCATGTTATATTTTGTTTATTAACAAAATGCACATAAAATATTTTCCCCCACACCTAATCACTTATTAATAATATTTTATTATGATTGTATCTAAAATATTAATTTTATTGATTGTGGTTTTTGAATATGTCTGTTACCCAGTGGAATAATTTTCAAGTCACTGCTAATGTGAAAATGGGCCCAGTCTCACAGTTATCCAAAAATAAGCCCCAAAACCCTTAAAGTTTAACTCCAGTGACCTTAATTCTTGCATTCAGACTGAAGTATACAAAAGTCTGAAAAATGAGACCCATATTAGAGAGACACATCACACCATTTTAATTTTTTCCAAATAAAAATCTAAAACTTTTTCAAATACACACACATATACAGATGGGGGTGGGGATAAGGTGGAACCAGAGTACCTCTTTAAAGGGATAGATCATGAGATTGAAAACATTTCATTGAAACTTTTCTATAAATAAAGAAGACTCACATTGAACTTGCTGCTGCTTTTACATTTTTACTATATATAATATTGCCAACTTTTTCCATAAAATGAGGCATATGATTATATGTATGTGGAAAACGGTATATAGTAAATATATAAGATTTTTTGATAGTTGCTGATTTTAAGAATTTCTTTTTCTCTTTCATTTCATGTATACCTATTTCTTATATCTTATAGTTGCAGTTATTTTGACTTTCTCTTGAGATTAACTTAGAAATAAATACCTATATTTCAAATTTTAAAAATCCTATAAGATTTTTAAAGATAAAATCATTAAAAAACATTTGTGTATGACAGTCTCCTCCACTGAATATCAGAATGTATGAAAAACCCACTCTGGTACAATTATTTGGAAAAACAGAAAGTAACTTCTTCAAAATAAAATAAAGATAAAAGGCATAAAAGGCAAAAATTTTCAGCCCCAAAGTAACATATTTGTTAACAAAATTCTTGCACAAAACAAAAAAGTATAAGGAGAAATAATCACATGTAATAGCACTAGACATAGTCAGTGTTAAGCTTTTGTTTGACTTCAAATAGATGCATTAGTAAAGTTCTTAAATTGTGTGATAAATAGTAGGAACTATAGGAATGTTTGTCCTTGCTGTTGTTTTTGTTATTACGTATTTTATCTAAATTATAAGGTTTTTTAGATTTATCTTGTGTTTAAGGCCCAAAGATTTAGAATATATCATATAGTTATATAATTAGAGAGGTCTTACTAATTTGTATGACATTTTTATTATTCACTATTATCCATTTTCAGAAGGTTTGTAAATTATTCAAAAAGAAAACTAATTGGACAGTATACTTCTTGAAATATATTCTTATTAACAAAGTTACAGTAACTTAGTCATATTAATGCAATACCCAATGTTTGTAATATTATGGATGAGCACTATGTGAGAAAAATACATTTTAAAATATTGTAAAACCACTAGTAAATACAGAGGAAAATTACTACCTTTTCTTAAAGTTAAAATTAGAAAACAGAGCAAGGGCAAATGTTTATATAGATACCCACAAATAAAAGTATTTGGAAAATAATTGAATCTGAATTCTAACCATACATTACATAAGGTATTACATATACATATAAAGTATTAAGTTGAATATTCTAAAATCATTAGTTTTATAATTTAAAAATTACCTATGAAACAACAAAGAAAAAGCTCAAGTTATACATGTGATGGAGAATGATTCAACTCAAAGCTCATAGATAAGTTATTTAAGATCTGGATGAGGATGAAAAAAAGTCAAAGCAGAATGCAATCTTTGCTACAACCGAGGTAATAATTATTATGGGACTTAAGATGGAGAGATGATCATTTATATCAGGATTTAGTTCGGCTTTAGGATGAAGGAGGGAATGTCTGAAATGAAATTTGAGAGGACAATATCATCAGGGAGAAATTTCAGTAAAGTATGTTAAACAACTACAGAATGTAGATCAATCAAGGGGTAAACACATACATACAGAAAGCATGTTGTGGAAGTGAAAATAATTGTGTTGAGAACTTTTTTGTTTTTATTGTGGTTTCTAGTTGTTATAAAATGTCCCTAGGAAATTAAATGTGAAATGAAAATTTTTATCACTGGATAGGA
>NW_020839851.1:0-4618 GCF_003676395.1 Aethalodelphis obliquidens | reverse complement strand
TTTCTCTTAGTCCTGAAATCAGGCAAAGATTTACAGCAAGCAAACACATACTGAACCAGGGAAGAGGCAATTTGAAAATGGCAGGAAAGCTTTGTGGCATTTTTACTTGCCCTTGCCCCATCTACTCTTAGTGTAGTGATGGTCTTAAAGTGGTGGGGTCTTAATGCAGTGATAGTCTTAAAGTAGCAGCAGGCCATTCCTAGTATGGGGCCCTCAATCCTGCTTCAGGAGGGAGCAGAAGAGACCATACTCTCGGATTATTATGTGTATCTGTTCTAACCTGTCTGGGAGCTACCTGAAGGACTGACACAAGATGCTTATCTCTGTCTTAGCTAACCTGGAACACAGTCTGGAAAAGCAGCGGTCATTGCTCAAAAAAAGTGCAAGGTGAACTGACAAAGCACAGATGGCTGGGGCAGAAGACTGTGCATTGAAATACAATAGACCACATAAGATGCAGGAGCAAAAGTTGGGGGAGATTCTTTGGGAACTTAGAACATACAAAAAGTACACATGTGTCCAGAGAAATTAAGAAAGCCACATGCATACTCAAGATAAGATGCATGCTCTGAAAACACCAGAGGAGTCTCTAAGCTTTTACCATGGGCTGAGCCCTGAACTCAGTGCAGGTCAGCTAAATGTTGAAGGAGTGATCCAGCAATCTGCACAATGGGGAGAGGTGTGTGGTTTTGAGTGTGCATGTGGATGTGCTTGTGTATATTTGTTTTTGTTTGTCTTAGGTGCAGGAATTCAAGGACATCTCTGTCAAAACATTAGCTAAACATGAACTAAAGGAACAGAGACTTCAGTGCCTACATACGATAAGGGGTACAGTCATTGCAAAACTAGTTTGGAAAGGTCCCTAAACAAACAGACTACTACAGCCTTCAACAATCCAAAGCCCAGAAAACCCTGGGAAAGTGGGAGAATCTGATTTCCATAGACACCACATTACAATATTTGAAAGCCAGATGTTCAACCAAAAAACTCACAAGGTATACAAAGACATGGAAAAGTATGGTCCATTTAAGAAAACAAATTAATTGATGAAACCATCCCTAAGGAAGCCCAGACTTTTCTCCATTGCATATTCTTGCCTCCTTTGTCATAGAGTCATTGACCATAAGTGCATGGGTTTCTTTCTGGGCTCTCTATTCTGTTCCAGTGATGGATGTTTTTGTGCCGGTACCATACTGTTTTGATTACTGTAGGTTTGTAGCACAGTCTGAAGCCAGGGAGCATGATTCCTCCAGTTGTGTTCTTCTTTCTCAAGACTGTTTTAGCTATTCAGGATCTTTTGTGTTTCCATACAAACTTTAAAATTATTTGTTCTAGGTCTGTGGAAAATGCCCTTGATGTGTTGATACAGACTGCATTGAATGCGTAGATGTCCTTGGGTATGATGGTCATTTTAACAATATCAATTCTTCCAATCCGTGACCATGGTATATCTTTCCAGCTGTTTGTGTCATCTTTCATTTCTTTTATGAGAGTCATATAGTTTCCTGGGTACAGGTCTTTTACCTCCTTAGGCAGGTTTATTCTTATGTATTTTATTCTTTTTTATGCGATTGTAAATGGGATTGTTTCCTTAATTTCTCTTTCTGATAGTTCACTGTGAGTGTATAGAAATACAAAATTTATATATAGAAATCTATTGTATCCTGCAAATTTACCAAGTTCATGTTTGAGCTCGAATAGTTTTTTGATGGTGTCTTTCAGATTTTCTATGTATCATGCCATCTGCAAACAGTGACAGTTTTACTTTTTCCTTTCCATTTTGGAGTCCTTTTATTTATTTATTTTTTCTTGTCTGATTGCTGTGGCTAGGACTTCCAAAACTCTGTTCAATAAAAGTGGTGAGAGTGGGCATCCTTGTCTTGTTCCTGATCTTAGGGGAAATGCTTTCAGCTTTTCACCATTGAGTATGTTAGCTATGGGCTTGTCATATATGGCCTTTATTATGTTGAGGTATGTTCCCTCTATGCCCACTTTCTGGAGAGTTTTTACCATGAATGGATATTGAATTTTTTCAAAAGCTTTTTCTGCATCTATTGAGATGATCGTATGGTTTTTAGTCTTCAGTTTGTTACTGTGATGATAAGAGACCTAAGACAGCTACAGAGGCTAAGTGACCTTTCCTTCCCTGAATGGGTAGGTATCCTTGTTCTGCCTTCTAATTGAGTTAGTATCTGAGTAAAGAACTGCCAGGTGTCATTTAGTTCACAATACACTGCTGTGGCAATATAGAAATGAATTTGCCTAAGTCATTTGGCTTTTCTCAATTATAGTAAATGAATATACTGAATGAATACTTCAACTTAAGGAAATGTTCTTAAAAATATATTAATGTAGGCAACTTCAGTGGAGAACTGAAATCAAAACAAAACATTCAGGTAAAGGGTTGAAATAAAAGTACACTCAGTTGTATCCAGTTTCCTCTTGTAAATCTCTCTTTTTAATTTGAGTGGACAGTCACTTGAGAATATCTGACTTGGGGCTAAGGAAATCTAAGCCTTCTTGGCCACACTGTATTCTCTTATGTCATTTACTAAAGACACCAGTTGGGTTGCTGAAAAAAGCGTGGGAAAAATCAATCCCTCACATCCAAAGGGCGGCTCTTGAAAATATGTGTGTTGTTGTAGTTATTTTGCTCTTCTGGCCTCAGAAGTTCTAATCTTAACCTTAGCCCCTCATGGAGAGAGACTTTGTAAACCAATTCCCACATGACTCATTCTGTGACTGTTGAAAAAGAGAAACCTAGCTCTTTTCCTGTGCTTTCAACCAGTTATCTTCTTCAAAAATCTGTTTGGATTGTTATACTTTAATCTTGCCTGGCAAGGGACTTATGGGAAGGTTCTTATTGTTTGAAAGTTTGGTGCCAGTATCTGCAAAGAAAGAAGAAAGATGTGTTTATGAAGCATCCCAATAGTGAAGGTGTGTGAAAGCAACTTTTGAAAAAGTTAATCTGTCAGAGTTTATCCGTATTATTACATTTTATTTTATTCATTGAAAATAACTAATTATCAATGAATCCTTTCTAGATTTTCTAGTTTCCCAAAGTTCCCTGTATTCACATTTTGAGAGGAAAAACGGTATTTTAAGTCACTGCTCTCCACCTCATATTATTTATAATCACTCCTCGTGACCTCTTCCTTCCAAGAAACTTGATCCTGAGAAGTGTCCTTTGTTTGTCTTTGTGGAATAAGTGATGAGGATGCATCCTGGAGACCTGTGAGATGTTTAACTTGTGGCATAATGAAACTAGGATGGAGAGTTCTGGAAAGATCTGGAAAGGTGGCTGGTAGAGTGTGGCCAGATGTGGTGGGAGAAGAGAGACGTACAGAGAGAGGGAGAGGAAATTTTCAGAGGGAGAAAATGAAACAAATAATTAAATAAGTTTTGTTGTGTGGTGTGGGACGCAAGCCTTTCTCTCCCCCTTTCCTTCACAATGTCTTTGTTAAAGACTGTGTTTTTCATTAGTTTTACTAAGATAGGATTTGCTGTTTTGTTTGGATACTGAGAATGGACCCATGGAAACAGTTACATTTGGGTTATCTCTGACTGTCTTTAATGAAGAACATAAATGTTGGCCACACTATCTATGCACATGCTATCACCATGCCTTTTTTGTTCTCTGTTCATATATCTAAGTCCTCTTCTTTCTTTAAGGTCAATCTCAAATCTCATCTGAAATGTACATTTATTGATAGATTCAACCCATAATGAACTGTCCCTTCTTTGTCCTCCTTAGGCTCTGATTATTTATAAAAACTCATTTTTGAACTTAGAGACTGTCCAATATGATATATTAGTTATTTCATCAGCATATGTTATATCCTCAACACAATTATACGCTTTTGTGGGGCTGGGATCATACATTCTGTAATTTTTCTCAGTACTTACACTTACTTTGATAAAAAGCGCATTCATTCATCTGAACATCATTTATTGGGTGTTAATTAAATATCTCAACTCAGTAAATATTGTTTGAATGAATGCATGCATGAATGAGGGAGTGTGCAATAGGTAGCCTAATGTACCGCCCAATGTGAGAAAACCAAAAACATAAACACAAAGGCAAGCCAAAAAGTGGACCAGGACTTTCTGTAAAATATCCTGCTTTTTGTTGGATGATGCCATGAAAATCAAGATGCTCCTGAAAGGTCTTAATAGCTGACCAAGAATAGTAAACAATTGAAATTCTCTCAGGCTTCTTCAACCCTATCACTGGACACATTTATACCTCTCAGGAGTGGTATTAAAAGAAGAGATTAATAAAGCTTTTATAGATGAGTTGATAAATCTCTAAAGATTTAAGTCTTCATTGCCTGCTAGGTTTTCTCTATTTTGGGTTTCCAAAAGATTTCAATAAACCACAGGATAATTAAAAATTAGACATTATCTTTCTTACCTTGATGTTTTTTGATGGTAAACACCTTTTTATTGTCTCCATAGTGCTGCCCAATTTCCACCAGTACAGTACTTAAGTGAATTTTGCTCTGGATGTTGAATATTACTTAAATAACTAAAGTAACTTCCTCAGAATTATTATTCTATTCTGGTTAGGATACTATCTGCTCTGGTTTGTTAAAATTTCCCTTTAGAGTGGTTTTAA
>NW_020839850.1:1254-4627 GCF_003676395.1 Aethalodelphis obliquidens | reverse complement strand
TACATTAACAATGAAAGATCAGAAAGAGAAATTAAGGAAACAATCCCATCTGACCTGTACTCAGAAAACTATAAGACACTGATGAAAGAAATCAAAGATGACACAAACAAATGGAGATATATACCATGTTCTTGGATTGGGAGAATCAATATTGTGAAAATGACTAAAAAAAACAAACAACCCAATCAAAAATTGGGCAGAAGACCTAAATAGACATTTCTCCAAAGAAGACACACAGATGGCCAAGAAGCACATGAAATGCTGCTCACCGTCACTAATTATTAGAGAAATGCAAATCAAAACTACAATGAGGTATCACCTCACACCAGTTAGAATGGGCATCATCAGAAAATCTACAAACAACAAATGCTGGAGAGGGTGTGGAGAAAAGGGAACCCTCTTGCACTGTTCGTGGGAATGTGGATTGACACAGCCACTATGGCGAACAGTATGGAGGTTCCTTAAAAAACTAAAAATAGAATTAGCATATGACCCAGCAATCCCCCTACTGGGCATATACCCAGAGAAAACCATAATTCAAAAAGACACATGCACCCTAATGTTCATTGCAGCACTGTTTACAATAGCCAGGTCATGGAAGCAGCCTAAATCCTCATCAACAGACAAATAGATAAAGAAGTGGTACATATATACAATGGAATATTACTCAGCCATAAAAAGGAACAGAACTGAGTCATTTGTAGAGATGTGGATGGATCTAGAGACTGTCATACAGAGTGACGTTAAGTCAGAAAGAGAAAAACAAATATCATATATTAACGCATATATGTGGAACCTAGAAATATGGTACAGATGAAGCAGTTTGCAGGGCAGAAATAGAGACACAGATGTAGAGAACAACATATGGACACCAAGGGGGGAAAGTGGCAGGGACGGTGGTGGTGGTGGGATGAATTGGGAGATTGGGATTGACTTATATACACTAATATGTATGAAATAGATAACTAATAAGAACTTGCTGTATAAAAAAAATGAAAATTAAATTTCAGAAAAATGTACTATTCCCTACGTGGGGAGACAGAACATCTACATTTAGAAATAGTCATACAGAGCCACAAATTTGAGGTGCTATATGGGGGGGGACACTGGCACCTATATGAGGTGCTAATGGAATGCTGAGTGGTAACTGACAGAATGGAGAAAGCTGAAACCCAGGTATCTGCCTGGAGAAAAGCTATAAGAATCCTGCTAATTCATGCATCAAAGAGGAAAAGGTGGTTGGAATTATGTATAAAAAAATTAGACTCCCAGATCCCTCCCTCCCCGTACAAACTAAGGGACTTGATCAGAACTCTAGATTAGGGCATATTAAGCATAACAGAGAAGGTGGGTATACAACTACACAGAAAACTTGGGGGGTTCAGCAATTATCTACATCAAGTACTCAAGTATTTTGATCTCAGGACCACTTTACACTCTTAAGGATTTTAAGGACCTCAAAGAGTTTTTACTTATGTTGGTTATACGCACAAACCCGTGTCCCCTGCATCGGCAGGCAGACTCTCAACCACTGTGCCACCAAGGAAGCCCAGGTTAGAGTATTTTAATAACCATTTTAGATAAATGTGAATATCTTTTGATGCTATACCAAAACTTAACCAGTAGTAGTTTCTGAAAGGAGAGTTGCAATATGGAATTCGAAACCATATTAATAAAGTTTTTGACTCTGTTACATTAAAATCCACTGATCCATTTATACTTCTACTCGTGAATTATTTTATATGCATTGATGATTTGGAAAGTACTGGTACTTTCCAGTACTGATTTACACAGATCTTCCAAATACTGGCACATTTTATTCCACAATATCAAACAATCACGTTGGTGACTATCACTGCAAAGCCCTTTTAGGGAAGATTTTAAGCTCATGGTGGTGGAAGATACAAATTTTCCAAATTTCTAACTTCCTTTTGAAAACTCAAATTCTATTATTGGCAGCAAATACCGTCAGTTATTTTTCTTGAAGCAAAAATATTACTTTGTTCATTTTTGAGAGAATGGCTGCCAAACAGCCACATCAGAATGACCATCCTTTGCAAGTCATTCTTTCAAGTAAAAATGGTATTCTGGGGCTTCCCTGGTGGCGCAGAGGTTGGGAGTCCGCCTGCCGATCCAGGGGACACGGGTTCGTGCCCCGGTCCGGGAAGATCCCACATGCCGCAGAGCGGCTGGGCCCGTGAGCCATGGCCGCTGAGCCTGCACGTCCGGAGCCTGTGCTCCGCAACGGGAGAGGCCACAACAGTGAGAAGCCCGCCTACCGCAAAAAAAAAAAAATGGTATTCTGTGGAAAAAAACAGAAAGTTCAGTTTGTAACTCAAACTGCACAAGTGCTTTTCCTCGAGACACCATTGTACTTGTTATGCTGCAGAAGTGTTTTATGAATACTTCTCATTTTGTCACAGACAACAATAGAAAGATGTGCATTAAAATAAAAATAACTTTTACTGTTCACTGAAGACTTTATTAAGTGAAACTAGCTTTATTTCTTCTTTAACTGTACATGTATGGTAGTGAAGAATACAGTGACTGCTGGTAGAGTTTGGTGCCACTGCACTGATTAGTGCTAAAGCACCAGCAATTTGACCCATGGTTGCTTTTGCATCCTCAGTACAAATATCACATTGAAAAAGGCAAACGCCATCTTACTATTATTAAGAAAATAATTTTGACTCTAAAATCCCTGAAAGAATCTTGGGAAGCCCCTGGGGTCCACAGACCATACCTAGAGAATCACTGGCCTAAATACTTTATGATGAGTTCTTTAAAACATGGCAGTCAGGTTTTCACCTCCAGGCAGAATACTAGATGATTTCTCTCTGGAGGAACTGGCCAGCTTAAGATCAAAGACCTATGGGTAATGACATTTAGGGGTTTACCAATGAAAGAGCCAGTGAGTCCTATTAATGGAAAATCCTCTTCTGCCCCTGCCACAAACACGTGCATGTGTATACATACACACATTGACACAGACACACACACAGGGCTCCTAATATTTTCTTGGTGATTTGTATTTTAAAGATGAAATGAAGCCAAAGATCATCAAATATTTTAGAAAAACAAAGACAAGTCAGAGAGCAACAATGAAATATATAATTAGTATCCTAAAAGAAAGGTAAGAAAACTATTCCTTTGTCAGTTGCTTCATTTGCAAATATTTTCTCCCATTCTGAGGGTTGTCTTTTGGTCTTGTTTATGGTTTCCTTTGCTGTGCAGAAGGTTTTAAGTTCAATAGGTCCCATTTGTTTATTTTTGTTTTTATTTCCATTTCTCTAGGAGGTGGGTCAAAAAGGATCTTGCTGTGATTTATGTCACAGAGTGTTCTGCCTATGTTTTCCTCTAAGAGTTTGATAGT
>NW_020839850.1:0-1154 GCF_003676395.1 Aethalodelphis obliquidens | reverse complement strand
ATTTATGTCACAGAGTGTTCTGCCTATGTTTTCCTCTAAGGGTTTGAGTTTCTGGCCTTACATTTAGGTCTTTAATCCATTTTGAGCTTATTTTTGTGTATGGTGTTAGGGAATGTTCTAATCTCATACTTTTACATGTACCTGTCCACTTTTCCCAGCACCACTTACTGAAGAGGCTATCTTTTCTCCACTGTATATTCTTGCCTCCTTTATGAAAGATAAGGTGACCATATGTGCATGGGTTTATCTCTGGGCTTTCTGTCCTGTTCCATTGATCTATCTTTCTGTTTTTGTGCCAGTACCATACTGTCTTGATTACTGTAGCTTTGTAGTATAGTCTGAAGTCAGGGAGACTGATTCCTCCAGCTCCATTTTTGTTCTTAAGATTGCTTTGGCTATTTGGGGTCTTTTGTGTTTCCATACAAGTTGTGAAATTTACAAGCAGCTCATGCAGCTCAATAACAAAAAAACAAACAACCCAATCCAAAACTGGGCAGAAGATCTAAATAGACATTTCTCCAAAGAAGAGATACAGATTGCCAACAAACACATGAAAGAATGCTCAACATCATTAATCATTAGAGAAATGCAAATCAAAACTACAATGAGATATCATCTCACACTGGTCAGAATGGCCATCATCAAAATATCTAGAAATAATAAATACTGGAGAGGGTGTGGAGAAAAGGGAATACTCTTGCACTGTCGGTGGGAATGTAAGTTGATATAGCCACTATGGAGAACAGTATGGAGGTTCCTTAAAAAACTAAAAATACAACTACCATACAACCCAGCAATCCTATTACTGGGCATATACCCTAAGAAAACCATATTCACAAAGAGTCATGTACCAATATGTTCATTGCAGCTATATTTACAACGGCCAGGACATGGAAGCAACCTAAGTGTCCATCAACAGATGAATGGATAAAGAAGATGTGGCACATATATATATATATACAATGGAATATTACTCAGCCATAAAAAGAAACAAAATTGAGTTATTTGTAGTGAGGTGGATGGACCTAGAGTCTGTCATACAGAGTGAAGTAAGTAAGAAAGAGAAAACAAATACTGTATGCTAACACATATATATGGAATCTAAGGAAAAAAAAAAAGCTCATGAAGAACCTAGGGTTAAGATGGGAATAAAG
>NW_020839849.1:0-4628 GCF_003676395.1 Aethalodelphis obliquidens | reverse complement strand
GGCTGGACCCCAGAACAGCTGTGCATGCAGGGACTTTCATTCAGTAACGGGGGTGGACCCATCAGGGGCACAGAGCTGGTGAGTGGGGCAGGGACAGAAGGAGCCTGGTTCAGTGCGCTGGGCATCCCCTGACCGTCCACATTTACTACAGCTCCGACTGGTAAGTAAGGAAATACGAGAGGCACTGGGAGGGAAGGAGAGGCTTCCCCAAGCAAACAGAGGCTCAAATGCCCCTGGAACCCACCCCAGCAGCCAACAAAGACAGACAGGGGCACAGATTCAGCCTTTAGTGGTAACTGTCAAGTGCAGGGAGCTGACTGTAGTCCTGAAAGTGTTTGTCCCTCAGGTGGGAGTTGGCAGCAGTAATAGAAAGGCTCGTCTTGCAGAAACCAGCCTGTGCCTGCTTCCTGCGTGACCACCAGGACCCTCCTACGTGGGCTTCCCAAAGGGTGAGGACGAAGAAGGCAAGGATGAAGGATGGTGCCCTGGAAACTGTGTGGAAACGGTGTCAAGAAGCCGGGGCGGCATGCAAATCCTAGACAAACAAAAACCCTGCTATGGGAGAAGGTTTGGTTTCTTTACTTGGAAGAAACAGGAGATTTTTTTTTCTCAGTGACCACGAATTCCTTCAACCATAAACTCCCAAGGGGCCATGCAGCAGACACGTCCCAGCCCTCAGGCCATTTGCTTCCCTTTTGTGAACCCTGAAAGTAATATGACTGCTTGCGGGAGTCTCAGCTGTTTCAGACTACATTCCAGGTGGGAACAACCACAGGAAGGTCAGGAGAGAGCAGTAAGAGAAAGGAGCCTGGGGTGACACTCACTCACCTGGGAGCTGCGGGGGCCAGAAGAAGAAATCTTTCAGAGGCGACCCTGTCAGGGAGACTCACTGACCAAGATCTCTGCATCTACGGTCCAGGGAGTTGCAGCTGGCCCAGATTCTGAGGCCGCACCTGTGAGCCTGCTTGTGCTGGAGCAGGGGCTGCCACCACCAGGTGTCTCTCTGCCCAGTCTCAGTAGGACCACTGTCAAAGACAGGGTGTCCCACACCATCCCCTCTTCTCATCTCAGGTTGGGTCCCCTGAAGTGGGGAGAGGCGTAGGTAACCAAAGGGGGCTAGAAGGTGCCAGGAGTGAGGGCTGATTGTGCAAGCTCTTTTCCAGCCCTACAGGTATGCAGTCCTCCTTCTGCAGTGAGCTCCCAAAATGGAGAGACAAATCCCGCCTCCGGCGCTGAATATCTGTTACTTGGAGGAGATGAGATTTTCAGTGGGGAATCACTGATCCTTTGTCAAAAACCACCGGGACAGCCAAGGGGAGGATTAGGGAAACTTCCTTGTGACAGCCGCATGGACCCTCATGGCATGGGTTCCAGCCCCTTCACACGTCCATCAGACCAGACCTGGTTCCCTCCCTAAGAAAGGCAGCCTGGAAGGAGGAGGAATAGGGATCTACGGAAGGTCTAGGGTAAGGACGTGGGATGGTGTGCATTGCACTTCTTTTTTCAGCGCTTTTGTTGCTCCGCCTTGTCTAAATAGGGGTCCTTGTGTCACAGTCCACACTGTGGGCCATGGAACCCAACTCAGTGCAGCCCTGCACCCCCCTGTAAGACCAGCAAGGAGGACCAGGGCTTTGCAATCTCACAAGCTCTCTGACATTCTGGAGAGGATTCCTGGGGCTGAGTCCAAACCTCCTGAACACATACCCCCAAGGCATAAAGTGAATCAATGATACTTTATTTGATTTCAGTTTGTTTGGTGTGACTGGCTCGGTGTCTGTGTGTGTATGTGAGTGTTTACGTGTATAAATAATAATTTGAAAAACAGGAGTCTTCAGATTAAGCATGAAGCTCAAGCAGGTGAACTTTTCAACTATAATTTTAAGGAAGAAATAATCAATGGAAATTCTTGTTTCCAAGATAGATCAAAACCCGGTTTGTTTGTTCTCCGACAGGATCGCATTCCAGCCAAGGTCTACTGAGTTGGCACCTAGGCTCGTGAGTCAGGCTGGTGGTTACCCTCCACTGTCAACACATACCCTCAGGCAAGAGGGGCCTTTATCTCCCCTGTCCATTTCTATCCTGGGGGAGAGGGAGACTGGACATGGGAAAGATACATCAACAGGTGGACAGAGGCAGAGCAGGGGGGACTGAAAACTCCCAGCTGCTCACACCCTCCCCAAAGCGAGGGTTTTTCACAGCTGCATGTGGGTCATAAGGCACTGAGAGGCCACTCAAGGAACAGAACACAGATGTGAGATAATGAGCCCTGTTCCTCGGCCATAAGACTTGTTCCTTTCTTCCTAATATCCCCAGAGAACTAAGTAATGTCCCAAGAGAAGCCTGGGGACTGAGGTGGGATGGGTGTCCCCGGTGACATGAGAACCCCTTTCGCCACTCTATTTCCCTCTCCCTGATGCATCCCCTCCCCACACTATCCCCAACTGCCCCCACCATGCACCCCAGTCTTGGGTTACAGGGCCTTAGCAGGCCGTGGGGCACCCCAGTACATCATGAGATCCACCAGGAAGGTGGGCATGTAGCTCACGGGGAGGTAGAAGAACTTGGCGTCCCAGCCAGCGGAGTACCGGGTGCGGGGGTGGCAGGAGGTCAGGGCATGCTCCATGCAGTTGGTCATCAAGGACAGATTCCCGGACCATGATGGCTTCAATAAATTAGATGTCTTCATGACTGTCCAGAAGGAGACACCATCCAAAATATTCTCATTTCCCAATATTCCCACTTTCAGATCAACATGACAGTTTCTAAAAAGTCCTTTCTCTTCCAAAATCATACTCCAAATCAAATCCATGGATTTCATTGGAGTGTGTCCTAACACTTACCCCAGGATCTCTATCCACACCAAGCCCCCTCTGGATCTATTCCTGGGAATATGTGCACTACATAAACTGGAGGTCTTTGCAAACACTAGAAATTGAGGCACCTGAAAAAAGCTGGTTCTAACACCAGCTTACCGTGATTCCACGGGTGTCTTCCCTCTCTGGCTTCAGTTTCCTTCCCAAATTAAAAGAGTTTCGGAAGAGAAACTGGTCCCCAGGTCTATCAAGGCTGAATCCCTTCCTTGGGTCACCAATTGACCACACAGGACCCTGGGGATGGAGTTCATGTCCCCACTATGTGGGGGGACTCAGAGCCTGGAGGATGGACCTGAGACTGGAGGAGGTGCTAATGATGGACCCAGGCTACCAGACAAGGGTTTGCTTCTCTCCCCAAGGTCTCACTCACAGTCAGCCACGAACTTCTCTCCATAGAGTTCCTTGATCTCTGGGCTGGCCTGATCCCATGATGCCTGGAGGCTTCCATTAAACACCTCAGGGCTGGTCATATTGGTCATGAAGTAACCAGGCTCAATCATCGCCACCTTCACTCCGAAGTAGGAGAGCTCCCTCCTGCAAGGGAGACAGGCAGAGGGGCAAGGACTTCAGAGGTCCTCTTGCAAAACAAAACATGAAAGAACAGTAAGACACCAACATAGGATCGGGGTAGGATACGCTGGAATTTCTCAGAGGTTGTGAGGTACAGAAGCCAGGGGGAGAAAGCTCAGGATGATGGTATTGCTTCTGTATAGAGTGGGAATATTTTTCCAATTACTTTACATACCTGCGCCTATCAGCTCTAAATCCTACCAGTTGTGCTACAAGGCATCCTTTAAATGTTATCTCCTCCTATTCCTCTCCCCTCCAATCAATCACCACACTTTGCACATTTTATCTTTCCCATACTCCCCAGTCCCCTCTCTCCCCTCTCCTACTCTGCTAACCCCCTGGCCACCTGTCCTCTAGGGAGCATCTCTCTGCCCACGGTATCAGATCCCGCACATCAGAGCCACCTTCTCCCTGCAGCCCGTGGAGTCTCCACACTGATTTGATTAAGTGGCTCCCTGGATTAATGGCTTCATGGGGTACACTCCCCACAGGGCTCCCCAAACCTAAATACCGCAGCAGCTGAGCACATGGAAGGGCTGCACAGACAAATAATATCAGGTCCAGTTCTGCCTCCGACACTTTGGTGACTGTGGACCCTCACGCAAGGCAGGAATATGTTGAATCATATTAGGCCTCGCACCCACCTGGACACCCAAAAGATAAAAGGGTGCTTCCCAGTGAAAGACCTACACAGAGCAGGAGAGAGGGACCTGGAAGGAAGGGCCATTAGGTCTCTAAAGAAAGAAAACCCCTGTAGAAGGCACCTCCAGAAGCATGAAGCAGGAGGACAGAGGAAGGGCCTCCATCCCAGGCCATTACCTGAGGGAGTCTGAGAAGGCCTCCACGCCGTACTTGGACATGCAGTAGCCCCCACCAAAGAGGGACACGCGGCCCATGACGCTGGAGACGTTGACCACACGGCCCCTCGCCTTCCGCACTAGGGGCAGCAGACTCAGGGTCACCTCGATCATCCCCAACAGGTTCACGTCGAGCATCTTTACGAAGTCCTGTTTGGTCAGCCACTCATTGGGTGCCATGGGAGTGCAAATGCCGGCATTATTCACCAGGCCCCAGAGTCCTGGGAACAGTGAGGGCGAGAGGGCAACACCATGCTGGGCCCATGAGTGAGGACCCAGCGGAGGTTCCAAGTCACCTTCCACCCAGTGAGGACTTTAGGAGAGAGGC
>NW_020839848.1:0-4628 GCF_003676395.1 Aethalodelphis obliquidens | reverse complement strand
GGCTGGACCCCAGAACAGCTGTGCATGCAGGGACTTTCATTCAGTAACGGGGGTGGACCCATCAGGGGCACAGAGCTGGTGAGTGGGGCAGGGACAGAAGGAGCCTGGTTCAGTGCGCTGGGCATCCCCTGACCGTCCACATTTACTACAGCTCCGACTGGTAAGTAAGGAAATACGAGAGGCACTGGGAGGGAAGGAGAGGCTTCCCCAAGCAAACAGAGGCTCAAATGCCCCTGGAACCCACCCCAGCAGCCAACAAAGACAGACAGGGGCACAGATTCAGCCTTTAGTGGTAACTGTCAAGTGCAGGGAGCTGACTGTAGTCCTGAAAGTGTTTGTCCCTCAGGTGGGAGTTGGCAGCAGTAATAGAAAGGCTCGTCTTGCAGAAACCAGCCTGTGCCTGCTTCCTGCGTGACCACCAGGACCCTCCTACGTGGGCTTCCCAAAGGGTGAGGACGAAGAAGGCAAGGATGAAGGATGGTGCCCTGGAAACTGTGTGGAAACGGTGTCAAGAAGCCGGGGCGGCATGCAAATCCTAGACAAACAAAAACCCTGCTATGGGAGAAGGTTTGGTTTCTTTACTTGGAAGAAACAGGAGATTTTTTTTTCTCAGTGACCACGAATTCCTTCAACCATAAACTCCCAAGGGGCCATGCAGCAGACACGTCCCAGCCCTCAGGCCATTTGCTTCCCTTTTGTGAACCCTGAAAGTAATATGACTGCTTGCGGGAGTCTCAGCTGTTTCAGACTACATTCCAGGTGGGAACAACCACAGGAAGGTCAGGAGAGAGCAGTAAGAGAAAGGAGCCTGGGGTGACACTCACTCACCTGGGAGCTGCGGGGGCCAGAAGAAGAAATCTTTCAGAGGCGACCCTGTCAGGGAGACTCACTGACCAAGATCTCTGCATCTACGGTCCAGGGAGTTGCAGCTGGCCCAGATTCTGAGGCCGCACCTGTGAGCCTGCTTGTGCTGGAGCAGGGGCTGCCACCACCAGGTGTCTCTCTGCCCAGTCTCAGTAGGACCACTGTCAAAGACAGGGTGTCCCACACCATCCCCTCTTCTCATCTCAGGTTGGGTCCCCTGAAGTGGGGAGAGGCGTAGGTAACCAAAGGGGGCTAGAAGGTGCCAGGAGTGAGGGCTGATTGTGCAAGCTCTTTTCCAGCCCTACAGGTATGCAGTCCTCCTTCTGCAGTGAGCTCCCAAAATGGAGAGACAAATCCCGCCTCCGGCGCTGAATATCTGTTACTTGGAGGAGATGAGATTTTCAGTGGGGAATCACTGATCCTTTGTCAAAAACCACCGGGACAGCCAAGGGGAGGATTAGGGAAACTTCCTTGTGACAGCCGCATGGACCCTCATGGCATGGGTTCCAGCCCCTTCACACGTCCATCAGACCAGACCTGGTTCCCTCCCTAAGAAAGGCAGCCTGGAAGGAGGAGGAATAGGGATCTACGGAAGGTCTAGGGTAAGGACGTGGGATGGTGTGCATTGCACTTCTTTTTTCAGCGCTTTTGTTGCTCCGCCTTGTCTAAATAGGGGTCCTTGTGTCACAGTCCACACTGTGGGCCATGGAACCCAACTCAGTGCAGCCCTGCACCCCCCTGTAAGACCAGCAAGGAGGACCAGGGCTTTGCAATCTCACAAGCTCTCTGACATTCTGGAGAGGATTCCTGGGGCTGAGTCCAAACCTCCTGAACACATACCCCCAAGGCATAAAGTGAATCAATGATACTTTATTTGATTTCAGTTTGTTTGGTGTGACTGGCTCGGTGTCTGTGTGTGTATGTGAGTGTTTACGTGTATAAATAATAATTTGAAAAACAGGAGTCTTCAGATTAAGCATGAAGCTCAAGCAGGTGAACTTTTCAACTATAATTTTAAGGAAGAAATAATCAATGGAAATTCTTGTTTCCAAGATAGATCAAAACCCGGTTTGTTTGTTCTCCGACAGGATCGCATTCCAGCCAAGGTCTACTGAGTTGGCACCTAGGCTCGTGAGTCAGGCTGGTGGTTACCCTCCACTGTCAACACATACCCTCAGGCAAGAGGGGCCTTTATCTCCCCTGTCCATTTCTATCCTGGGGGAGAGGGAGACTGGACATGGGAAAGATACATCAACAGGTGGACAGAGGCAGAGCAGGGGGGACTGAAAACTCCCAGCTGCTCACACCCTCCCCAAAGCGAGGGTTTTTCACAGCTGCATGTGGGTCATAAGGCACTGAGAGGCCACTCAAGGAACAGAACACAGATGTGAGATAATGAGCCCTGTTCCTCGGCCATAAGACTTGTTCCTTTCTTCCTAATATCCCCAGAGAACTAAGTAATGTCCCAAGAGAAGCCTGGGGACTGAGGTGGGATGGGTGTCCCCGGTGACATGAGAACCCCTTTCGCCACTCTATTTCCCTCTCCCTGATGCATCCCCTCCCCACACTATCCCCAACTGCCCCCACCATGCACCCCAGTCTTGGGTTACAGGGCCTTAGCAGGCCGTGGGGCACCCCAGTACATCATGAGATCCACCAGGAAGGTGGGCATGTAGCTCACGGGGAGGTAGAAGAACTTGGCGTCCCAGCCAGCGGAGTACCGGGTGCGGGGGTGGCAGGAGGTCAGGGCATGCTCCATGCAGTTGGTCATCAAGGACAGATTCCCGGACCATGATGGCTTCAATAAATTAGATGTCTTCATGACTGTCCAGAAGGAGACACCATCCAAAATATTCTCATTTCCCAATATTCCCACTTTCAGATCAACATGACAGTTTCTAAAAAGTCCTTTCTCTTCCAAAATCATACTCCAAATCAAATCCATGGATTTCATTGGAGTGTGTCCTAACACTTACCCCAGGATCTCTATCCACACCAAGCCCCCTCTGGATCTATTCCTGGGAATATGTGCACTACATAAACTGGAGGTCTTTGCAAACACTAGAAATTGAG
Organism: Aethalodelphis obliquidens; assembly: GCF_003676395.1. NCBI lineage: Eukaryota > Metazoa > Chordata > Mammalia > Artiodactyla > Delphinidae > Aethalodelphis > Aethalodelphis obliquidens. The sequence continues at coordinate 1,691 of NW_020839848.1, read as the reverse complement.
GCACCTGAAAAAAGCTGGTTCTAACACCAGCTTACCGTGATTCCACGGGTGTCTTCCCTCTCTGGCTTCAGTTTCCTTCCCAAATTAAAAGAGTTTCGGAAGAGAAACTGGTCCCCAGGTCTATCAAGGCTGAATCCCTTCCTTGGGTCACCAATTGACCACACAGGACCCTGGGGATGGAGTTCATGTCCCCACTATGTGGGGGGACTCAGAGCCTGGAGGATGGACCTGAGACTGGAGGAGGTGCTAATGATGGACCCAGGCTACCAGACAAGGGTTTGCTTCTCTCCCCAAGGTCTCACTCACAGTCAGCCACGAACTTCTCTCCATAGAGTTCCTTGATCTCTGGGCTGGCCTGATCCCATGATGCCTGGAGGCTTCCATTAAACACCTCAGGGCTGGTCATATTGGTCATGAAGTAACCAGGCTCAATCATCGCCACCTTCACTCCGAAGTAGGAGAGCTCCCTCCTGCAAGGGAGACAGGCAGAGGGGCAAGGACTTCAGAGGTCCTCTTGCAAAACAAAACATGAAAGAACAGTAAGACACCAACATAGGATCGGGGTAGGATACGCTGGAATTTCTCAGAGGTTGTGAGGTACAGAAGCCAGGGGGAGAAAGCTCAGGATGATGGTATTGCTTCTGTATAGAGTGGGAATATTTTTCCAATTACTTTACATACCTGCGCCTATCAGCTCTAAATCCTACCAGTTGTGCTACAAGGCATCCTTTAAATGTTATCTCCTCCTATTCCTCTCCCCTCCAATCAATCACCACACTTTGCACATTTTATCTTTCCCATACTCCCCAGTCCCCTCTCTCCCCTCTCCTACTCTGCTAACCCCCTGGCCACCTGTCCTCTAGGGAGCATCTCTCTGCCCACGGTATCAGATCCCGCACATCAGAGCCACCTTCTCCCTGCAGCCCGTGGAGTCTCCACACTGATTTGATTAAGTGGCTCCCTGGATTAATGGCTTCATGGGGTACACTCCCCACAGGGCTCCCCAAACCTAAATACCGCAGCAGCTGAGCACATGGAAGGGCTGCACAGACAAATAATATCAGGTCCAGTTCTGCCTCCGACACTTTGGTGACTGTGGACCCTCACGCAAGGCAGGAATATGTTGAATCATATTAGGCCTCGCACCCACCTGGACACCCAAAAGATAAAAGGGTGCTTCCCAGTGAAAGACCTACACAGAGCAGGAGAGAGGGACCTGGAAGGAAGGGCCATTAGGTCTCTAAAGAAAGAAAACCCCTGTAGAAGGCACCTCCAGAAGCATGAAGCAGGAGGACAGAGGAAGGGCCTCCATCCCAGGCCATTACCTGAGGGAGTCTGAGAAGGCCTCCACGCCGTACTTGGACATGCAGTAGCCCCCACCAAAGAGGGACACGCGGCCCATGACGCTGGAGACGTTGACCACACGGCCCCTCGCCTTCCGCACTAGGGGCAGCAGACTCAGGGTCACCTCGATCATCCCCAACAGGTTCACGTCGAGCATCTTTACGAAGTCCTGTTTGGTCAGCCACTCATTGGGTGCCATGGGAGTGCAAATGCCGGCATTATTCACCAGGCCCCAGAGTCCTGGGAACAGTGAGGGCGAGAGGGCAACACCATGCTGGGCCCATGAGTGAGGACCCAGCGGAGGTTCCAAGTCACCTTCCACCCAGTGAGGACTTTAGGAGAGAGGC
>NW_020839847.1:0-4630 GCF_003676395.1 Aethalodelphis obliquidens | reverse complement strand
TCTCCACACCCTCTCCAGCATTTATTGTTTCTAGATTTTTTGATGATCACCATTCTGACTGGTGTGAGATGATATCTCATAGTAGTTTTGACTTGCATTTCTCTAATGATTAATGATGTTGAGCATTCTTTCATGTGTTTGTTGGCAGTCTATATTTTCTTTGGAGAAATGTCTATTTAGGCTTTCTGGCCATTTTTGGATTGGGTTGTTTCTTTTTTTGTTATTGAGCTGCATGAGCTGCTTGTAAATTTTGGAGATGAATCCTTTGTCAGTTGCTTCATTTGCAAATATTTTCTCCCATTCTGAGGGTTGTCTTTTGGTCTTGTTTATGGTTTCCTTTGCTGTGCAAAAGCTTTGAAGTTTCATTAGGTCCCATTTGTTATTTCCATTTCTCTAGGAGGTGGGTCAAAAAGGACCTTGCTGTGATTTATGTCATAGAGTGTTCTGCCTATGTTTTCCTCTAAGAGTTTGATAGTTTCTGGCCTTACATTTAGGTCTTTAATCCATTTTGAGCTTATTTTTTTGTATGGTGTTAGGGACTGATCTAATCTCATACTTTTACATGTACCTGTCCAGTTTTCCCAGCACCACTTATTGAAGAGGCTGTCCTTTCTCCACTGTATATTCCTGTCTTCTATATCAAAGATAAGGTGACCATATAAGCCTGGGTCTATCTCTGGGCTTTCTATCCTGTTCCATTGATCTATCTTTCTGTTTTTGTACCAGTACCATACGGTTTTGATTACTGTACCTTTGTAGTATAGTCTGAAGTCAGGGAGCCTGATTACTCCAGCTCCATTTTTCATTCTCAAGATTGCTCTGGCTATTCAGGGTCTTTTGTGTTTCCATACAAATTGTGAAATTTTTTGTTCTAGTTCTGTGAAAAATGCCAGTGGTAGTTTGATAGGGATTGCATTGAATCTGTAGATTGCTCTGGGTAGTAGAGTCATTTTCACAATGTTGATTCCTCCAAACTATGAACATGGTGTATCTCTCCATCTATTAGACCAATTAGAGAATGGACTTGAGGATATGGGGAGGGGGAAAGGTAAGCTGTGACAAAGTGAGAGAGTGCCATGGACATATATACAATACCAAACGTAAAATAGATAGCTAGTGGAAAGCAGCCCCATAGCACAGGGAGATCAGCTCGGTGCTTTGTGACCACCTGGATGGGTGGGATAGGGAGGGGGGGAGGGAGGGAGACACCAGAGGGAAGAGATATGGGAACATATGTATATGTATAACTGAATCACTTTGTAATAAAGCAGAAACTAATACACCATTGTAAAGCAATTATACTCCCAATAAAGGTGTAAAAAAAAAAAACCAAGACCCATATATATGCTGTCTACAAGAGACCCACTTCAGACCTAGGGACACATACAGACTGAAAGTAAGGGGATGGAAAAAGATATTTCATGCAAATGGAAACCAAAAGAAAGCTGGAGTAGCAATTCTCTTATCAGACAAAATAGACTTTAAAATAAAGACTATTACAAGAGACAAAAAGGACACTACATAAGGATCAAGGGATTGATCCAAGAAGAAGATTTAACAATTGTAAATATTTATGCACCCAACATAGGAGCACCTCAATACATAAGGCAAATACTAACAGACATAAAAGGGGAAATCAACAGTAACACTTTCATAGTAGGGGACTTTAACACCCCACTTTCACCAATGGACAGAACATCCAAAATGAAAATAAACGAGGAAACACAAGCTTTAAATGATACATTAAACAAGATGGACTTAATTGATATTTATAGGACATTCCATCCAAAAACAACAGGATACACATTTTTCTCAAGTGCTCATGGAACATTCTCCAGGATAGATCATATCTTGGGTCACAAATGTAGCCTTGGTAAATTTAAAAAAATTGAAATTGTATTAAGTATCTTTTCTGACCACAATGCTGTGAGACTAGATATCAATTACAGGAAATGATCTGTGAAAAATACAAACACATGGAGGCTAAACTATACACTACTTAAGCGAAGTGTTCACTGAAGAAATCAAAGAGAGAAATCAAAAGATACCTAGAAACAAATAATGATGGAGACATGACGACCCGAAACCTATGGGATGCAGCAAAAGCAGTTCTAAGAGGGAAGTTTATAGCAATACAATCCTACCTTAAGAAACAGGAAACATCTCGAATAAACAACTTAACCTTGCACCTAAAGCAATTAGAGAAAGAAGAACAAAAAAACCCAAAGTTAGCAGAAGGAAAGAAATCATAAAAATCAGGTCAGAAATGAATGAAAAAGAAATGAAGGAAACGATAGCAAAGATCAATAAAACTAAAAGCTGGTTCTTGGAGAAGATTAACAAAATTGAAAAACCATTAGCCAGACTCAGCAAGTAAAAAAAGAGAGAAGACTTAAATCAATAGAATTAGAAATGAAAAAGGAGAAGTAACAACTGACACTGCAGAAATACAAAAGGTCATGAGAGATTACTACAAGCAACACTATGCCAATAAAATGGACAACCTGGAAGAAATGGACAAATTCTTATAAATGCACAACCTGCCAAGACTGAATCAGGAAGAAATAGAAAATATGAACAGACCAATCACAAGCACTGAAATTGAAACTGTGATTCAAAATTTTCCAACAAACAAAAGCCTAGGACCAGATGGCTTCACAGGCAAATTCTATCAAACATTTAGAGAAGAGGGAACACCTATCCTTCTCAAACTCTTCCAAAATATAGCAGAGGGAGGAACACTCCCAAACTCATTCTACGAGGCCACCATCACCCTGATACCAAAACCAGACAAGGATGTCACAAAGAAAGAAAACTACAGGCCAATATCACTGATGAACATAGATGCAAAAATCCTCAACAAAATACTAGCAAACAGAATCCAACAGCACATTAAAAGGATCATACACCATGATCAACTGGGGTTTATTTCAGGAATGCAAGGATTCTTCAACATACACAAATCAATCAACGTGACACACCATATTAACACACTGAAGTGGAAAAACCATATGATCATCTCAATAGATGCAGAGAAAGCAATCGACAAAACTCAACACCGTTTATGGTTAAAACCCTTCAGAAAGTAGGCATAGAGGGAACTTTCCTCAACATAATAAACGCCATATATGACAAACCCACAGCCAACATCATCCTCAATGGTGAAAAACTGAAAGCATTTCCTCTAAGATCAGGAACAAGGCAAGGTTGCCCACACTCACCACTCTTATTCAACATAGTTTTGGAAGTTTTACCCACAGCAATCAGAGAAGAAGACTAAGTGAAAGGAATCCAAATCAGAAAAGAAGAAGTAAAGCTGTCACTGCTTTCAGCTGACATGATACTATACATACAGAATGCTAAAGATGCTACCAGAAAACTACTAGAGCTAATCAATGAATTTGGTAAAGTAGCAGGATACAAAACTAATGCACAGAAGTCTCTGGCATTCCTATACACTAATGATGAAAAATCTAAAAGTGAAATCAAGAAAACACTCCCATTTACCATTGCAACAAAATGAATAAAATATCTAGGAATAAACCTACCTAAGGAGACCAAAGACCTGAAGGCAGAAAATTGTAAGACACTGATGAAAGAAATTAAAGATGATACAAATAGATGGAGAGAGATACCATGTTCTTGGCTTGGAAGAATCAACATTGTGAAAATGACTCTACTACCCAAAGTAATCTACAGATTCAATGCAATCTCAAGCAAACTACCACTGGCATTTTTCAGAGAACTAGAAGAAAATATTTCACAATTTGTATGGAAACAAAAAAGACCCCAAATAGCCAAAGCAATCTTGAGAATGAAAAACACAGCTGGAGGAATCAGGCTCCCTGACTTCAGACTATACTACAAAGCTACAGTAATCAAGATAGTATGGTACTCACACAAAAACAGAAATATAGATCAATGGAATAGGATAGAAAGCCCAGAGATAAACCCACACACATATGGTCACCTTATCTTTGATAAAGGAGGCAGGAAGGTACAGTGGAGAAAGCACAGCCTCTTCAATAAGTGGTACTGGGAAAACTGGACAGGTACATGTAAAAGTATGAGTTTAGAACAGTCCCTAACACCATACACAAAAATAAGATCAAAATGGATTAAAGACCTAAATGTAAAGCCAGAAACTATCAAACTCATAGCAGAAAACATAGGCAGAATACTCTATGACATAAATCACGGCAAGATACTTTTTGACCCGCCTCCTAGAGAAATGGAAAGAAAAAAGTAAACAAATGAGATGTAATGAAATTTAAAAGCTTTTGCACAGCAAAGGAAACCATAAACAAGACCAAAAGACAACCCTCAGAATGTGAGAAAATATTTGCAAATGAAGCAACTGACAAAGGATTCATCTCCAAAATTTGCAAGCAGCTCATGCAGCTGAACAACAAAAGAACAAACAACCCAATCCAAAAATGGGCAGAAGACCTAATAGACATTTCTCCAAAGAAGATATACAGATTGCCAACAAACACATGAAAGAATGCTCAATATCATTAATCATTAGAGAAATGCAAGTCAAAGCTACAATGAGATATCATCTCACACCAGTCAGAATGGCCATCATCAAAAAATCTAGAAACAATAAATGCTGGAGAGGGTGTGGAGA